>NC_084580.2:22640000-22765000 GCF_033978685.3 Nerophis lumbriciformis
ATTATAATTGAATGTAAGTTTGTGTAAAATAGTTTCACACAAAAAAAGTGAATACATGTTGTAATGTGAGGGGTTGAATTATAATTGATATAATACAATTAGGTGTGGCAAATGCATTTTGTTTACTTGCCAACTATTGAAATTATATTTAATATACATATTGATATAATGTCATGTAATATGACTTCAACATTATGTATGTTAATATTAGACTTTGTTTGTAAACCAGTTCTACTTCTGACTATTTATTTTATTTTTTATTGAACAATTAAACATACATAAACAATGTATATACACATTAAGGTACTTTAAATACAATATGAGTCAATGTTTTTTTTAATTATTTTACTCAGCAATATAAAATACATCACATTAAATACAATTCTCCTACAAACAAAACCTGTTAAAGAAAGTAAAAGTAAATATGAGAGACCATTCGAATAAGATTAAAATAAAATATATATGAATAAATGATCAACTTGTGCTTAAATGTGCTTATTTAAAACCACTTAATATATTCCAATAAATATAATAAAGTAAGTGTTTTTTCTATTTTGTACATTCTTCCAAGATTGAATTAATACATTCAAATCATTAACACAATGTGAGAATTTGGATTTCACTTGAAGAAAGAGACTTTTGTGTATGAAACAAATGCATACTTGCCAACCTTGAGACCTCCGATTTCGGGAGGTGGGGCGGGCCGTGATTGGGGGCGTGGTTAAGAGGGGAGGAGTATATTGACAGCTAGAATTCACCAAGTCAAGTATTTCATACATATATATATATATATATATATATATATATATATATATATATATATATATATATATATATATATATATATATATATATATATATATATATATATGTATATATATATAGATATCTACATCCTGAAAATATGCAAACAAAACTGTGTTTAGATAATTGATACTTCAAACTTGCATAAATAAATATTAAGGAATATAACATAACTTGGCTTCTGAGAGTTTCAAAATGTAATGAATAAAATGCTAAAGTTGTTGATAAACAAGCAATTATTTTAATAATTAAATAAGGTAATTTTAAATGAATTATTATGATAATTTAAAATCAATTATTTCAAACATGTTTATTTTAATGTATAATTCTATAGCTGGATGTAATAAGGAGTCACGAAAAAATACAAATAAAAATACAATTAATTTTGATGTTTTTAGCAAAATATAGTAAAAATGTATTTTTAGTTATTTAAAAAAAAAATTAACAAATATATTTATTTTTAGGTAAAATAAACATAATAATACAATTTATCTCTAGTCTGGATGATTTAGTTCTTGTCACCCTGTTGTCCTCCCGTCATGAAAAAAGGCTGTCCTCACTCAGGTCCGCATGGAGCTGGAGGGGGCATGGCTTCCAGCTCCGGCTGAAAATCGGGAGATTTCCGGGATAATATTTGTCCCGGGAGGTTTTCGGGCGAGGCGCTGAATTTCGGGAGTCTCCCGGAAAATTCGGGAGGGTTGGCAAGTATGAACAAATGTTTCACACTTTTTAAAAATGATATAAATTCACGAGACGATCGACTCACGCATGCGCATACGTCGCTTCCTGGACTTTTTTTTTTTTTTTTTTTCATTGACAGAGCTCCTGCGACATCACCTTCTGTGATATTTGAATGTTTTATTAATGTTTTGTATAAAAATAGATTATTGAGGAGTAAAAGGGGAAAACAATAAAAACACGTGGAAGGGTAGAATTGAAAAATCAGGTTGTAATATCGCAACAATTTCTACCACTTTCACTCTTGTCATTGCAATGAATGTCGCACGGGGGCGCCACTGAACCCCATCATTAAAGGTTTGTTTGACATACTTTCCATTTATTTTTGAAAAACAAGACACTCTTTTATATCACATTGCTATTCAAATAAATATTACATAAAAGAAAAGCATGGCAACAGTGACAGCAGGCAATATCTTATATAGAGATGCTGCATCGACCGGAGGGCCGCCATCTTACACCGGTCAACATCTCCATCTCGTGACAGGATCACTTTCTCAATACTTGACTGATTTTCACGCGATTGTAATGCAAACATCATTCAGGTAGCTATGATGCAGTGCAAATGAACTGCCGTAAGCTGACGGTGCCAATCTAGAACCCTTATGATAACATATCCTCTGGAAATCGCGAGCAATGGGGCAGCGCCGACATCCGGGCAACTGAGCTACATACGGGTTCTTCGAGCCATAGCAACCTGACTGGCGTTGGAAACAAACCGTCGCCATTACTCTTTAACCTGTCGACCTGCGCTGATTAAACCCGTCATTCTGCCTCCAAAATGCCAAAAAAACTGTGTTGTTTTTGGTTGTGCAAACCACAACTGGAAACAGGGAAAACAAAGGTTGTATTTTGTTCTGCCAAAGCGTGCTAAAAGCCCACAGAGAAGACACAAATGGCTCGCAGCTTTACACCGGGAAAACGAGGACGGTTCTCACTGAATTCCCCCAAAATCCCGGGTCGTGTGTTCGGATCACTTCGTTTCTGGTAAATATAAGGAACAAAAATCCACCTTCTTAACCACAACTTGGCTATACCGTCCATGCTAATGTTGAACCCGTTGAATTTTTACTGAATAACGTTCGACAGCTGAAGTTGTTGTTGTTGCACAACAATAACATACGGTATAAAGGCTATTTCCAGTAATTCAGCAAATAATAAAACATAATACTGAACTGAATTTGAATGAGCTCTCTACAGATATAATAAATATACAGATACTGGTAGCCACCGTGTCATCCTTATTATCATTTATCAACATACCTTGGGTGATTTAACCATTTTTATGTGATTTATTTGTTGTATAACAACCGACCTGGTGCGCTTGTGAGGTAGACATAAAGATTTCCAAATTCCATGTCCGGCCATTGTGTAGGGTTATCAGTCCACGCATCTGCTGGAAGGCGGTAAGGGCAGTCGTTTAATCCAACTACAGAACATTTTAACTCGTATCTTAACCTAGCCTCACTGGAAAGACTATTTACATAATCATACGCCATTTAGAACAGTTTAAAATGCCGTGAAACCTCGTTAAATGCCTTTTCTGTCAATGCTGTGTTCGCTGTGAGCTGGTTTGTTTTCAACGAATTCAATATGGCGACCGCGTTGCTAGGGGATTGGAGGGCGGAAGTGACGTAGGTCCGCCCTCGCCCATATAGAGATGCCGCATCGATCGCTACTGTCTATTGGCGCTGACGAGCCGGAGGGCCGCCATCTTACACCGGTCAACATCTCCATCTCGTGACAGGATCACTTTCTCAATACTTGACTAATTTTCACGGGATTTTAATGCAAACGTCATTCATGTAGCTACGATACAGTGCAAATGAATTGTAGTAAGCTGACGGTGTCTATCTAGAACCGTAAATCGCTAGCAATAGCGTCTGTGTTTTCTTTTCGTCCGCTCGGCTGTGACGTCATTCCCAGCTTCCGGCGTAAACGGAAAGCGGCAGAACAGAGCAGTACTTCCTTGTAACGTCAAGTGTGCTAACTGTCGTGAAAGCACATCGACGGAGAAAGAAGCGAGCAAGACGCTAATAAGTCAGTCTTATTATTTCTTATCCAGTTTGAAATATTTACGTCGTATAAAATACATATTTGATTCTTTTCTTTAAGGATAAAGTCGTCTCGATGCGCTAGAAGCACTGTGCCGCTTCTCCTGCTATCTTTGCTTGTTAGTTAGCTTAGCTCGCTAGTTAGCTTAGCTTGTTAGCTGCTAACAGAAGTTATCAACACATCGCTAAGTAGAGATCAAGTGCGAGTGTGAAAATGTGCGAAAGAACGATAGCAAAGTACGAGGAGGAACTTTGTCCAACAAAAGAGGAGAAGGAGCGACAACATCAACTACTGGATGTTTATTATAAGAAACATCATCAAGTTGTGTTACACAGAACAGGTTTGTGTACTTCTTACTCTCACATGTTTACTAACTTTATATTTGATTCCTAACACTATTCTTAAGTATATTGTGTATGAGAAGTTGGGTTGTCTTGTGAGGATGATGCATTCCGTCTGGTACTTGCGACGTGGTCTTGCCACCACGTGGTTGTCGGTTTTGATTGATTGAAACTTTTATTAGTAGATTGCACAGTGAAGTACATATTCCGTACAATTGACCACTAAATGGTAACACCCCAATAAGTTTTTCAACTTTTTTAAGTCGGGGTACACGCTAATCAATTCATGGTATAAATATATACTATCATCATAATACAGTCATCACACGAGTTAATCATCAGAGTACATACATTAAATTATTTACATTATTTACAATCCGGGGGGTAGGATGTGGAGGGGGAGGGGGTTAAGTTTGGTTGATATCAGCACTTCAGTCATCAACATTTGCATCATCAGAGAAATGGACATTGAAGCAGTGTAGGTCTGACTTGGTAGGATATGTACAGCGAGCAGTGAACATAGTGCGTTCAGAAAGCATAAGAACAAGAATATAACATTTGATTATTTACATTTGATTATTTACAATCCCGGGAGGTGGCATGTGGAGGGTTTGATTGATTGAGACTTTTATTAGTAGGTTACACAGTGAAGTACCTATTCCGTACAATTGACCACTAAATGGTAACACCCGAATAAGTTTTTCAACTGTTTAAGTCGGGGTCCACTTACCGTATTTTCCGCACTATTAGCCGCACCTAAAAACCACAAATTTACTCAAAAGCTGACAGTGCGGCTTATAACCCGGTGCGCTTTATATATGGATTAATATTAAGATTCATTTTCATAAAGTTTAGGTCTCGCAACTACGGTAAACAGCCGCCATCTTTTTTCCCCGTAGAAGAGGAAGCGCTTCTTCTTCTACGGTAAGCAACCGCCAAGGTAAGCACCCGCCCCCATAGAAGAGGAAGCGCTTCTTCTTCTACTGTAAGCAACCACCCGCCCCCGTAGAAGAAGAAGCGCGCGGATATTACATTTCATTTCATTTGTGTGTTTACATCTGTAAAGACCACAAAATGGCTCCTATTAAGAGACACGCGTACAACGCAGAATTCAAACTCAAGGCAATAAGTCACGCAGTAGAACACGGAAATAGAGCAGCAGCAAGAGAATTGAACATAAATGGTGCGTAGGTAGAGGAAGCAACAAGATGACCTGCGCCACTAAGACAGGGAGACAGCGCCGGACGACATACGCCAACATCTGCCAGTGGATTGTAAATGCCTGGGCGGATATATCGGTCTCAACTGTGGTCCGAGCTTTCCGGAAGGCAGGATTCACGGAACTGCTGGACAACAACAGCGACACTGACTGATGACTTCCACCAGACGGAGCCGGCCATTTTGGATGCCGTATTCGCCCAACTTTTTAATTCAGACACTGAAGAAGAATTCGAGGGATTTATGGATGAGGAATAATTTCAGAAAGTGAGCTTTAAATGTTTATTTTGTGTGTTGTGTGACATTAACGTTCGAGCAACGTTGAGTTATTGATGTTGCTATTGCTCTGCACTAATTTGAGTGTTACTATTTTTGTGATTGCACATTTGCACATTACATTTTGGGGGTGAACAGAGTTGTTAGAACGCTGGTTTGTAATATATTATTAAAGTTTGACTGACCTATCTGACTGTTTTTTTGACATTCCCTTTAGCGCAGCGTAGGCGCGGCTTATAACCCGGGGCGGCTTATAGGTGAACAAAGTTTTGAAATATGCCATTCATTGAAGGTGCGGCTAATAACCCGGGGCGGCTTATAGTGCGGAAAATACGGTAAATTGATTCATGATACAGATATGAATCAAATCAAATCAACTTTATTTATAAAGCACATTTAAAATTTACCACAGGGGTAGCCAAAGTGCTGTACAATGGGCAGGTTAAAAGATAATACGAGTACCGAGCAAACACAACACATAAAAACAGGTTCACAGCAGGTGTATTATGGGGCGCCATTGCAGGATGGATATCACTCAGTGTTAAAAGCCATGGAATAAAAGTATGTTTTTAAGAGAGATTTAAAAACAGGAAGAGAGGAGGCTTGTCTAACACTCAGAGGTAGGTCGTTCCAGAGCTTGGGAGCAGCAGCGGCGAAAGCTCTGTCACCTCTAAGCTTCAGCCTTGTGTCAGGGACCGTCAACAGCAGCTGATCGGCTGATCTTAAGGATCGGGTGGGGCAGTAAGGCTGAAGGAGGTCGGAGAGATAGGTTGGCGCGAGGTTGTTTAGACATTTAAAAACAAATAAAAGGAGTTTAAAATTGATTCGATAACGCACAGGGAGCCAGTGAAGGGACGCTGATATATACTATCATCATAATACAGTCATCACACAGTATAATCACATTGAATTATTGTAAATAATTCAATGTGATTATACTGATTATACAATCCGGGGTGTGGAGGGGGGGGGGGGGCGTTAGGTTTGGTTGTTATCATCAGCCATCAACAATTGAGAACAGAGAAATGGATATTGGAACAGTGTACGGTAGGTCTGAAGAGAGAGAGAGAGACAGAGAGATGAGAATGCATAAGAAAAAGTATCTGGATTTGATTGTTTACATTTGATTATTAACTATCCGTGGAGGGTGTTAGTTTAGGGTTGTAGCTGCCTGGAGGTGAACTTTTATTGCGGTTTTGAAGGAATATAGAGATGCACTTTCTTTTATACCTGTTGGGAGCGCATTCCACATTGATGTGGCATAGAAAGAGAATGAGTTAAGACCTTTGTTTGATCGGAATCTGGGTTCAACGTGGTTAGTAGAGCTCCCCCTGGTGTTGTGGTTATGGCGGTCATTTAAGGAAGTAGTTTGCCATGTACTTCGGTATCAGGGAGGTGTAGCGGATTTTATAGAGTGTGGTATAGGGTGCGGTGTTCTGTCGAATTTAACTACCCGTAAAGATGAGTTACATATCCCAGTCCATTTGTACAAAGAAACTGTTAAACTTCAATTCTAGTCTCATCACTTTATACAAGATAGTTAATAGGACAAAATAACCTAATTCATGTTCTTGTTACATGATATATGTTTGTTCTATGTTCTAATGTTAAGGGGAACTGCACTTTTTAAAGTGTTGTAATCATTCTCTATATCTATGTAAGACAAGCACACATGTTTTACTTACAAGAAACTAGGTGAGTAATATAAAAATACAATATTCCATCTAAGACTGGGCCCCTGGGGAGGGGGTCCAAAGTGAGGCCAAGGGGAAAAAACCCTCATAGACATAGCACACATAAACATGTGTGTAAGAGGGAGACATCAAAGAACACAAAGGACATTAAAAGAGCAGAGCTGATGCAACCAGTACAGAGCCAGTATAGGCGTAATATGATCAAAGTTTCTTGTTCTTGTCAAAAGTCTAGCAGCCGCATTTTGTACCAACTGTAATCTTTTAATGCTAGACATAGGGAGACCCCAAAATAATACGTTACAGTAATCGAGACGAGACGTAACGAACGCATGAATAATGATCTCAGCGTCGCTAGTGGACAAAATGGAACGAAATTTAGCGATATTACAGAGATGAAAGAAGGCTGTTTTAGTAACACTCTTAAAGGGGAACATTATCTCAATTTCAGAAGGGTTAAAACCATTAAAAATCAGTTCCCAGTGGCTTATTTTAATTTTCAAAGTTTTTTTCAAAATTTTACCCATCACGCAATATCCCTAAAAAAAGCTTCAAATTGCCTGATTTTAACCATCGTTATATACACCCGTCCATTTTCCTGTGACGTCACATAGTGATGCCAACACAAACAAACATGACGCATAGAACAGCAAGCTATAGCGACATTAGCTCGGATTCAGACTCGGATTTCAGCGGCTTAAGCGATTCAACAGATTACGCATGTATTGAAACGGATGGTTGTAGTGTGGAGGCAGGTAGCGAAAACGAAATTGAAGAAGAAACTGAAGCTATTGAGCCATATCGGTTTGAACCGTATGCAAGCGAAACCGACGAAAACGACACGACAGCCAGCGACACGGGAGAAAGCGAGGACGAATTTGGCGATCGCCTTCTAACCAACGATTGGTATGTGTTTGTTTGGCATTAAAGGAAACTAACAACTATGAACTAGGTTTACAGCATATGAAATACATTTGGCAACAACATGCACTTTGAGAGTGCAGACAGCCCAGTTTTCATCAATTAATATATTCTGTAGACATACCCTCATCTGTGCTCTTTTCCTGAAAGCTGATCTGTCCAGTTTTGGAGTTGATGTCAGCAGGCCAGGGAAGCTAGGGTCGATATTCTTCTCTTGATCATCTTCGGTGGCATAAGGGACGGTGTGAGCCAAGACATCCAGGGGGTTTAGCTCGCTCGTCTGCGGGAACAAACTGCCGCCATTGCTTGCCGTGCTACCGAGGTCCTTTGTCCCTGAATTGCTCACACACTCCGGCAGATTCAATGGGGGTCTGGCGGCAGATTTCTTTGACTTTATCGTTGGAAATGCATCTGCTTTGAGTGTCGCAGGATATCCACACATTCTTGCCATCTCTGTCGTAGCATAGCTTTCGTCGGTAAAGTGTGCGGAACAAACGTCCAATTTCTTGCCACTTTGGCATCTTTGGGCCACTGGTGCAACTTGAATCCGTCCCTGTTCGTGTTGTTACACCCTCCGACAACACACCGACGAGGCATGATGTCTCCGAGGTACGGAAAACAGTCGAAAAAACGGAAAATAACAGAGCTGATTTGACTCGGTGTTTGAGAAAATGGCGGATTGCTTCCCGATGTGACGTCACGTTGTGGCGTCATCGCTCCGAGAGCAAATATTAGAAAGGCGTTTAATTCGCCAAAATTCACCCATTTAGAGTTCGGAA
This sequence comes from Nerophis lumbriciformis, assembly GCF_033978685.3. Lineage (NCBI taxonomy): Eukaryota > Metazoa > Chordata > Actinopteri > Syngnathiformes > Syngnathidae > Nerophis > Nerophis lumbriciformis. The sequence goes on from NC_084580.2 coordinate 22,648,824, forward strand.
ATTGGTTAAAAAAATATATGGTCTTTTTTTCTGCAACATCAAGGTATATATTGACGCTTACATAGGTCTGGTGAGAATGTTCCCCTTTAATGTGTGACTCAAAGGAGACAGTTGGGTCGAAGATATTACCCAGATTATTTACAGAGTCGCCTTGTGTAATTGTTTTGTTGTCAAATGTTATTATTAAATAAATGTCGGTGTCTAGCAGGATTGATAATCAGCATTTCCGTTTTCTTGGCGTTGAGTTGCAAAAAGTTAGCCGACATCCATTGTTTAATTTCATTAAGACGCGCCTCCAGCTGACTACAATCTGGCGTGTTGGTCAGCTTTAGGGGCATGTAGAGTTGGCTGTCATCAGCATAACAATGAAAGCTAACACCGTATTTGCATATGTTATCGCCTAGCGGCAGCATGCATTTGCTGAAGAGTGCAGGGCCAAGTACCGAACCCTGGGGAACTCCACACGTTACCTTAACATAGTCCGAGGTCACATTGTTATGGGAGACGCACTGCATCCTGTCAGTTAGATAAGAGTTAAACCAGGACAAGGCTAAGTCTGACATACCAATACGTGTTTTGATACGCTCTAATAAAATATTATGATCGACGTATAGAAAGCAACGCTAAGATCAAGAAGCAGCAACATAGATGACGCATCAGAATCCATGGTTAGCAGTAGATCATTAGTCATTTTTGCGAGGGCTGTCTCCGTAGAGTGATTTGCCCTGAAACCGGATTGAAAGGGTTCACAGAGATTGTTAGACACAAAGTGTTCATTTAGCTGCTGTGCAACGATCTTTTCGAGGATTTTCTAAATAAACGGAAGGTGGGACACCGGCCGGTAGTTTACCATGAGGTCAGGATCGAGGTTAGGTCTTTTGAGCAGAGTATGAATAACCGCTTTTTTGAATGCTAGGGGAACAGTGCCAGAGGAAAGTGATAAGTTTATAATATTTAGCACTGATGGACCTAATAATACAAAAAGCTCCTTGATAAGTTTCCCAGGAAGTGGGTCAAGTAAACATGTGTTTGTTTTATCCCACTTACACGCCTTAACAATTCCTCTAATGTTATTTCATCAAAAAGAAGGAGAGACTATTTTGGAGGGCAGTATCTGTCGTATATACAGTCATATCTGTCTTAATAGAACCCAGTTGTAGCTGGGATGCGTTGTCTTTAATCTCCTTTCTAATTAGTTACATTTTCATATTAAAGAAATTCATAAAGTCATCTGCCGAGTGGGTGGAGCTACTGGGAGGAGTCCTTTGTTGGGTTAGTGATGCTACTGTACTAAACAAAAATTTAGGATAGTTTTTGTTGAGGCGGATGAGATTTGAGTAATATTTAGCTTCAGCTAAGGTAAGCATGCGTTTACAAGTTATTAAACTATTACTCCATGCTTGATGGAAAACCAAGTTTAGTCGCGCGCCATTTGCGTTCCAGTTTTCTACATGATAATTTATGAGCTTTAGTTTCTTCTGTAAACCATGGAGTACGCCTTTTAGGGGCCCTTTTTAGCTTTAGCGGTGCTATACTATCAATGCTTTCGTGCAGGGTGTCGTTAAAGTTATTAGTGTTAAAGTTTTGACACTTGTTCCACTCATTGCACGCTACACCGCTACACCGCTACAACAAAGATGGCAGAGAGAAGACGCTGTCGAAGGTGAGCCATGTAAATAAGACCGCCCACAAAACGGCGCTTCCTGAAGCGATTTAGAAAAAACATATTAGTATGACCCCTTTAATGCGCCTTACTGTATAATCCGGTGCGCCTTTTGTTTGAAAAAAACCTGGTTAGACCCGCTCATCTGCAGTGCGCCTTATATTCTGGTGCACCCTATGGTCCAAAAAATACAGTGCCTTGAAATAGATTTCTCTTCAACTTTCTCTCCTTAGTTTTGCCAAAAAGAAGAAAAGGAGGAAACACACACAAACGCACACACACACAGCCTTATTGACAATAACAAAAGAAAAACAAAGCACAGAGGATTTGAGGAAAAATGACACATTTGAGTCGTCCACACCGGAGAATAACTAAAGATTGTTGAACAAAACAATATGGAACTGAAAAACTTCTGCAACAAAGATCACAAAAACCAAGATTTGGAAAATGACATGGATCCAGATACAAATGTTTTCTCCCACATCAGTAATAATTGTTTTTATTATACCGATGAACAATATAATAAAATATAATAATATGGTAAAAACAGGATACAATGATTTGCAAATCCTTTTCAACTTATATTCAATTGAATAGACTGCAAAGACAAGATATTTCATGTTCGAACTGAGAAACTTATTTTTGTTTTGCAAATAATCATTAACTTGGAATTTAATGGCAGCAACACATTGCAAAAAAGTTGTCACACGGGCATTTTTACCACTGTGTTACATGGCCTTTTCTTTTAACAACACTCAGCAAACGTTTGGGAACTGAGGAGACACATTTTTGAGGCTTTTCAGGTGGAATTCTTTCCCATTCTTGCTTGATGTACAGCTTAAGTTGTTCAACAATCCGGGGTCTCTGTTGTGGTATATTAGGCTTCATAATGCACCACACATTTTCAATGGGAGACAGGTCTGTACTACAGGCAGGCCAGTGTAGTACCCGCACTCTTTTACTATGAAGCCACGCTGTTGTAACACGTGGCTTGGCATTGTCTTGCTGAAATAAGCAGGGGCGTCCATGGTAACGTTGCTTGGATGGAAACATATGTTGCTCCAAAATAAGGCTGAAACGACGCGTCGACGTAGTCGACGTCATCGGTTACGTAAATACGTTGACGCCGTTTTTGTGCGTCGGTGCGTCGCATAGTTACGTCACACTACTGTCATGGCGGAGCGCAAAGCAGACGATGCGAGCGAGGGGAAAAAAGCACGCCAAAAGTCGTCAAAAGTGTCGGAGTATTTCAATAAACGGCCTAATAATGTTGTTGTATGCACACTGTGTCGAGCGGAAATGGCCTATCATAGCAGCACAACGGCTATGAACGAACATTTGAAAAGAAAACCCCCGACAGCGTTCTTGCCATCACCATCAACAAGTCAATCGTCCGCGTGCGTATACGTTGTCATTATTACACAAAAACATGAATGTGTCATTTGTATCTGCGTTGTAAATTCATAAACTAAAGCACCGTTTGCTCTGAGAGGCGCGTTTGGCGTGCCTGTTCAGTGTTTACAAAGACGCGCTCCTCTTTAACGCTGTGGAGAGGCGGCGGCGAGCGAGCGGCAAGCGAGCGGCGAGGCGGGGCGCGCCGGGAGCGACGCCGCAAGAGACGGGACGACGAGCGAGCGAGGAAGAGGAGCTGAAAAGCGAGGAAAGAAAGAGAAAAGAGTTGGAAGAGAAAAGACTTTGTGTAAAATGAAAAGATTGTAAACCTGGCAAAGCCGTCTGGCGTTCAGTCTGTCGGTCCTGAAAGAACCCCACGGCACAAGACGTGTCACAAACGCTAACGGTAATTAGTTGTGCAAATACCTTTTACAACATTAACAGTTACATATACTATGTACAAACCAACAATTAACTTTCACTTTAATCATACTATCATTGTTGTGTTATTAAGCAAAATAAGCAATACTTTTACTTTTGTTGAAATGTTTACACTGTACACTTTTTTGTATTGGATGTTTAGCTTTATTTTTGCACATTTTAGCAAATAAGCAATACTTTTACTTTTGTTGAAATGTTTACACTTGTTACAGAATATTTCCGTTTTGCACTTTTTTGTATTGGATGTTTATCTTTATTTTTGCACATTTTAAAGCAAAATAAGCAATACTTTTACTTTTTAAATGCTTATACTATTCCAGAATATTAAGATTTGCACTGGATGTTTACTTTTATATTTGCACATTAAAAAGCAAATAAGCTACTTTTAATTTTGTTAAATGTTAAAAGTTTTAAATGTTTACATTGTTACAGAATATTTTGTCATGTTGTTGTCAATGTTGACTGAGTGGCCATACTTTTTTTTTTGTAAATAAAAGCCATGCCTTTTGAAAAAACTGGCCTACATTTATTTTTTCCTCTTCATTTTAAATAAAAAAAATAATCGGTAAAAGGAAAAATAATCTATAGATTAATCGAAAAAATAATCTATAGATTAACCGATTAATCGGAAAAATAATCTATAGATTAATCGATAGAAAAATAATCGTTAGCTGCAGCCCTACTCCAAAACCTGTATGTACCTTTCAGCATTAATGATGCCTTCACAGATGTGTAAGTTACCCATGCCTTGGGCACTAACACACCACCATACCATCAGAGATGCTGGCTTTTAAACTTTGCGCCTAGAACCATCCGGATGGTTCTTTTCCTCTTTGGTCCGGAGGACACGACGTCCACAGTTTCCAAAAACAATTTAAAATGTGGACTGGTCAGACCACAGAACACTTTTCCACTTTGCATCAAACCATCTTTGATAAGCTCGGGCCCAGCGAAGCTGCCGCCGTTTTTGGGTGTTAATGTTAAATGGCTTTGGCTTTGCATAGGAGAGTTTTAACTTGCACTTACAGACGTAGCGAACAACTGTAGTTACTGACAGTGGATTTCTGAAGTGTTCCTGAGCCCATGTGGGGATATCCTTTACACACGGATGTCGGTTTTTGATGCAGTACCGCCTGAGGGATCGGAGGCCTGTAATATCATTGCTTAAGTGCAGTGATTTCTCCAGATTCTCTGAACCTTTTGATGATATTACGGACCGCAGATTGTGAAATCCCTAAATTCCTTGCAATAGTTTGTTGAGAAATGTTGTTCTTAAACTGTTCGACAATTTGCTCACACATTTTTTCACAAAGTGGTGACCCTCGCCCCATCCTTGTTTGTAAATGACTGAGCATTTCATGGAAGCTGCTTTTATACCCAATCATGGCACCCACCTGTTCCCAATTAGCCTGTTCACCTGTGGGATGTTCCAAATACCGTATTTTCCGCACCATAAGGCGCCCTGGGTTAAAAGCCGCGCCTTCAATGAACGGCATATTTCAAAACTTTGTCCACCTATAAGCCGCCGGTGTTGTAAGCCGCATCTAACTGCGCTAAAGGAATGTCAAAAAAACAGTCAGATAGGTCAGTCAAACTTTAATAATATATTAAAAACCAGCGTTCTAACAACTCTGTTCACTCCCAAAATGTACGCAAATGTGCAATCACAAACATACGTATATCAACATGGACAGAGCTGCGTGAAAAAAGCCACCCGGCCTCTTCGCGTAAACTTAAACTTACCTTAACCACTCGCTCATCTTTTCTTCATCCATCCCTTCGAGTTAGCTTTTATGATGACGCCGGCTGGAAAGGCTGGAAAGGTTTTTTTTTGGCAAGGTCTTCCTTTTGAATATCACCATGGGTGGAAGTTTCATTAGCATGGCAAGCTAGAACCACAGTGAAGGCTGACTTCTCATTCCCTGTGGTGCGAATATTCACCGTACGTGCTCCCGTTCCACAGTGCGGTTCACAGGAATATCAGTTGCTGTGAAATACGGTAGTAATCCGTGTGTGGATGGAGAGATTGCGTCTTTTCATGAACCGGATCCTTGTCGCTTTGTAGGAGCCATTTTGTGGTCTTTACAGATGTAAACACACAAAGGAAATGAAACGTACGGTGATATCCGCGCGCTTTTTCTTCTACGCGGGAGGGTGGTTGCTTACAGTAGAAGAAGAAGCGCTTCCTGTTCTATGGGGGCGGGTGCTTACCTTGGCGGTTGCTTGCGTAGAAGAAGAAGCGCTTCCTGTTCTACCGGGAAAAAAGATGGCGGCTGTTTACCGAAGTTGCGAGACCGAAACTTTATGAAAATGAATCTTAATATTTATCCATATATAAAGCGCACCGGGTTAAAAGCCGCACTGTCAGCTTTTGAGTAAATTTGTGGTTTTTAGGTGCGGCTAATAGTGCGGAAAATACGGTAAGTGTTTGATGAGCATTTCTCAACTTTGCCACTTGTGCCAGATTGTTTGAAACATGTTGCAGGCATCAAATTCCAAATGAGCTAATATTTGCAAAAAATAACGTTTCCCTGTTCGAACTTGTCTTTGCAGTCCATTCAATTGAATATAGGTTGAACAGGATATGCAAATCATTGTATTCTGTTTTTATTTACGATTTACACAATGTGCCAACTTCACTGGTTTTGGGTTTTGTAGAATGTATAACCATTGAAATATGTCAAGAAAAAAGCAAACACATATTCATCAGTCGTTTATATAGATCACCTGAGTCAAGTATAGAAACATTACATGGAGCCTATCTCAGCTCCAATCTGGCGGAAGGCGGTGTACATCAGAGACAAGTCGCCACCTCATCGTAAACAACCTCATCTTTTCTCCAAGTTTATTAAGATTAAGATGAGTTTATTTCAAAGGGGACAATGCAATTTCATTAAACACATGGTTAAAAAAGCCGGAATTAGCCAGAAGGCTTGTTTTCATCTGTAGTCCCCTGGCCATGATGTAAAAAAGTCAGTAAAATTACAATTTCAAAGAAAAGGAAAAGAAAACGATATAATAGAAAATAAAATACAACATCACAACATAACATTTATCATCAAAACAGGCTCATCTTTTAGTGCTAGCAGCCACATTTTCAATTTGTTTGTGAAGGCCTTGTAAGTTGTGACCATCAGTAACTGACATTAAAACCAAAGGGGGCGCTGGAGCCTATCCCAGCTGCTCTCAGGTGGAAGGGAAGTTATGGCAATATAGATTTTAGACCATATTACCCATCCCTCGTAAAAAGTGGTCTTTTTTTCCTGAGAAGAATGTTGTAAAGAGCAGTGTGTTTGTTTTCAGGCCAATTCATATAATAACTTGTTATTTTAAGTACCGTATTTTCCGCACTATAAGGCGCACCTAAAAACCACAAATTTTCTCAAAAGCTGACAGTGCGCCTTATAACCCGGTGCGCTTTATATATGGATAAATATTAAGATTCATTTTCATAAAGTTTCGGTCTCGTAACTACGGTAAACAGCCGCCATCTTTTTTCCCGGTAGAACAGGAAGCGCTTCTTCTTCTACGCAAGCAACCGCCAAGGTAAGCACCCGCCCCCATAGAACAGGAAGCGCTTCTTCTTCTACTGTAAGCAACCACCCGCCCGCGTAGAAGAAGAAAAAGCGCGCGGATATCACCGTACGTTTCATTTCCTTTGTGTGTTTACATCTGTAAAGACCACAAAATGGCTCCTACTAAACGACAGGGATCCGGTTCATGAAAAGACGCAATCTCTCCATCCGCACACGGATTACTATTTCACAGCAACTGATATTCCTGTGAACCGCACTGTGGATACAACGGGAGCACGTACGGTGAATATTCGCACCACAGGGAATGAGAAGTCATCCTTCACTGTGGTTCTAGCTTGCCATGCTAATGGCCAGAAACTTCCACCCATGGTGATATTCAAAAGGAAGACCTTGCCAAAAGAGACCTTTCCAGCTGGCGTCATCATAAAAGCTAACTCGAAGGGATGGATGAAGAAAAGATGAGCGAGTGGTTAAGGTAAGTTTAAGTTTACGCGAAGAGGCCGGGTGGCTTTTTTCACGCAGCTTCGTCCATGTTGATATACGATTCCATGCGCGCCCACATCACGCTGGTTTTAATATATTATTAAAGTTTGACTGACCTATTTGACTGTTTTTTTGACATTCCTTTAGCGCAGTTAGATGCGGCTTACAACACGGGGCGGCTTATAGGTGGACAAAGTTTTGAAATATGCCGTTCATTGAAGGCGCGGCTTATAACCCAGGGCGCCTTATGGTGCGGAAAATACGGTACATGTAAACGTACTGAATGCCTCATGTGACTGAGCAAATCTGGACATTTCTCAAGCATGTTTGTAATTTTTGTGTCCTGCAGACATCTGTGAAGAACAACTTCTGCCTGAAAAACAGGAGTGTAGCTTCAGGATGGTGAAGGAGGATCCATCAAAGAGGAAGACCAGGCGCCACAGACCCTCTGGTGTCTCCTTTTCCTCTTTGACACAGACCCTGCCCTGTAAAAAGGAAGAGGAAGACTCACTGACCCCCCACATTAAAGAGGAAGAGGAGGAACACAGCATCAGTCAGCCTAAATGGTTGGTGGAGTTCCCAGTGACTGGTGTCCCTGTGAAGAGTGAAGATGATGAGGTCAAAGGTGAAAGTGAGGAGAAGAGCAGCAGCTCAACACAACACATGACAACAGAAGCTGATGGAGACCACTGTGGAGGATCACAAGCAGACAAGCTCTTAGCTCCACTATCAGATAGTGAGGACACAACGTCACACTCTCCTGACACTGATGATGAAGACTCTAAAGATGATAAGACAAACACTCACTTCAAATGTTCTCACTGCGACAAAACCTTTAAACTACCTTGTTATCTGAAAAGACACATGAGAATACACACTGGAGAAAAACCTTTTGTATGTTCAATATGTGGTAAAGGTTTTACACAAAGTTGGAGTTTGAAAAAACACACGTTATTCCACACTGGAGAAAAATCTTTTATATGTTCAATCTGTGGTAAAGGTTTTGTAGAAAGTTGTAATTTGAAAGTACACATGAGAACACACACTGGTGAAAAACCTTTTATCTGTTCGATCTGTGGTAAAGGGTTTGCACAAAGTTCATGTTTGGAAAAACACAGAACAATACACACTGGAGAAAAATCTTTTATCTGTTTAATCTGTAGTAAAGGTTTTGTTCTAAGTAACAAATTGAAAGTGCACATGAGAACACACACTGGTGAAAAACCTTTTTCCTGTTCAATCTGTGGTAAAGGTTTTACAGAAAGTCAATATTTGAAAGTACACATGAGAACACACACCGGTGAAAAACCCTTTTCCTGTTCAATCTGTGGTAAAGGTTTTACACAAAGTCAGAATTTGAAAAGACACAAGAACACACATTTTTGAAAAATCACATTCCTGTTCAATCTGCAACAGAAGCTTTTGTGAGCGATCAAACCTTGTAGCACACATGAGCACAAACCCAGGAGAGAAAGTGTTGAGTTGCAGTGTGTGTGGTGAAAGATTCTCTTATAAGTACCAGTAACATGCATTATAATACATTAGATGTTTTATATTGGTGCTTTTTTCAGTCAAGTACATGCATTAATATGCAACATTGTGTACTTTTATTAAAAATTGAACTGAACAATTTGACTGAAAAGGTGAGAGTAAACAGTACAAGACATATTTTACATACAATAAACATTTTTTGTGTATATATTTAGCCTTATTCATAATAGTGTTTTTTTTATAGGTGTTTGAAATATTGAAGTGTGACATATTTTTATTTCTATTTGTTAATAATCCCATAGACTGGCACCTTTATATGATATACATATGTACTGGTTCACATCTGAAACATCTTCTGGACCACTTCAGGAAGCATAATATTATTTACTTTATACATCATTTGAACAGTTGTCTTTTGTACAATTTTAAAATGTGTGACTTTATGAATTATTTTTTGGGTCTCTATAGTCCATTTTAGTAATTATCTTTATTACTCTTCTTTTTAATATGATGATTGTGTTGTGATTGTAATTATCTTTATTTACAGGTTATTTACAAATAATAAAATACTTTTATCCATCATTAAGTGCATCAGCGACCAAATGCCTTTTTCAAACCATTACTGTACAAAGATGGATTTGTTTCTCATTTTAATATAAGAACAATTCCATAGTGGAGTATTGTGTGTGATGAAGTTGTGTTTGTAAATTAGTTTCCAGTACAACAACACTTGCTGGTAGAGATAAGTACCGTTTACATTTCAATTGATACGGTACAAATTCCGATACTTTAGCATCGACACCGGTCCTCAACTTTTTGGTACTTTTGTGTGTGTTAATAATATGAATTGTTTGTGAGAAATAAATCTAAATTTAAATCCACAGACATGCACCTGGGGATAGGTTGATTGGCAACACTCAGAATCAGAATCAGCTTTATTGTCATTACGCAAGGTAACGAGATTGAGGCCATTCCATACAGTGCGATGTGTGCATGCTAGAAAAACAATGTGCAAATATATAAAAATATAAAAAATGTAGAAGTGCAATGAATATGGTGTGAAATGAATATATACATAAAAAAACAAAAACAGGGTGGTTGGTGGAATGGGTTATTGCACCGAAGAGAAGGCAGTTATGAGGGACAATGGGGCAGTCCGTTCAGGATGGTTATGGCCCTGGGGAAGAAGCTGTTCTTTAGCCTGTTTGTTTTGGTTTTAATGCACCTGTAGCGCTTCCCAGAGGGCAGCAGGTGGAACAGGTCAGAGCCAGGGTGGGTGCTGTCCTTGATGATGGCACTGGCTCTGTTGAGGCAGCGGGAGGTGTAGATGTCCGTCAGAGAGGGGAGAGGGCGGCCGATGATCTTCTGAGCCGTCTTGACCACTCTTTGCAGCCTCTCCCTGTCTGCTGCAGTGCAGCTGCCGTACCATACCGTAATACAGTAGGTCAGCAGGCTCTCGATGGACGAGCGGTAGAAGGTCAGCAGCAGGTCAGGCTTCAGGTTGTACTTCCCGAGGACTCTAAGGAAGTGTAGCCGCTGCTGAGCCTTCTTGATGATTGATGTGGTGTTGACTGTCCAGGAGAAGTCATTAGAGATGTGGACTCCAAGGTACCTGAAGGTGTGGACCCTCTCTACACGCTCGCCGTTGATGTAGAGGGGGGCAGGGTCGGTGCTGCTCCTCCTGAAGTTGACGATGATCTCTCTGGTCTTGCTGGTGTTGAGAGCGAGGTTGTTCTCCGAAGACCAGGCCGTCAGCTTCAAGACCTCCTCTCTGTAGGCAGCCTCGTCACCCCTGGAGATGAGCCCTAAATGAGCACTAAATTGGCCCTGGTGTGTGAATGTGAGGGGGAACGTTGTCTGTCTATCTGTGTTGGCCCTGCGATGAGGTGGCGACTTGTCCAGGGTGTACTCCGCCTACCGCCTGAATGCAGCTGAGATAGGCTCCAGCGACCCCGAAGGGGATAAGCGGTAGAAAATGGATTGATGGATGGATACATTTTATTGCAACATTTAAAAATGAGCTTGTTATCATAACTGTTGTCCTTTTGTTACATCTTGGTTTATTTTCAAATTGTCATTTACAAGTAAGTTTATTTACAGTTGCAAATCCAATACGCTACATGGCAGTAGTGTAAATTCATAGTGTTTTTTGTTGCGTCCAAAAAAGTGTTAATGTTGTATTTAATACACAGCTGTTTGATTGTAACGTTCATCTGAGATATAGTATTCATTAACTAATTTGAGGGTGTTAAAATCGTCATGAGAAATTGCTAATGCTAACCAGTAGCATGTCAATAGCGAAGCCAATGTATATTAGCATCAAGCTAACACAACTTTCGGAAAAGTGGAGCCTTACTTTGCTTACGTTGTAGCGTTTTTTGAGTTAATTTCTTTGGTGGCCTTGACAATTGAGAACCTGGTCCGGGTTCCAAAATTGGGAAACACCCAACAGGAATGTGTCAAGCATTATAAACAATAAAACAGGTGTTTTTGGAATGTACTAAATGTAAAATAGAAAGAGTGACTATGAGTGGAAAAGTGAGGGTACTGGCACCTGTGGATAGGACGTTCTGGAACAATACTGGACTCAAGGAGAGATTGTCATTTCATTTTAAAATGAAACTGAAGATGGCAGTAATGCAACACAGATGGATGCCAGCTGCCGTAAAACTGAAAGGAAGAACGTCAAGTGTGCTAACTGTCGTGAAAGCACATCGACGGAGAACAAAAGCGCAGGACGCTAATAAGTCAGTCTTATTATTTGTTCTCCAGTTTGAAATATTACCGTCGTATAAAATACGTATTTGATTCTTTATTCAAGGATAAAGTCGTCTCGATGCGCTAGAAGCACTGTGCCGCTTCTCGTTGCTATCTTTGCTTGTTAGTTAGCTTAGCTCGCTAGTTAGCTTAGCTTGTTAGCTGCTAACAGAAGTTATCAACACATCGCTAAGTAGAGATCAAGTGTGAGAGTAAAGTGTTGTGATTGTGTGAAAATGTCTACATTACAAATGTTGAGAGCGTTGGTGGATCGGCGACTAACTGCTGCCGTTGAAGAAATATTTGTAGTGTTAGAAAGAACGATAGCGGAATACGAGGCGGAACTTTCCAGAACAAAAGAGGAGAACTATCAACTACTGGACGCTGTTTTCAAGAAACATCAAGTTGTGTTACACAGAACAGGTTTGTTTACTTCTTGCTCTCACATGTTATCTAACTTTATATTTGATTAATAACAAGAAAATGACATTTGGAATATATAATATAATCACAATGACCAGTGGTGGAACAAGTCAGAGCTGGGCCGGGGGCGCGCCCCATGATGGGGCCCCCTAAACCCAAATAATAAAGCTAATTCCAACATAATTTTACAACATACACATGCCTCTCTGGGTTTACCGCCAACAATCTTTAACAATGTTTTAAAACGTTTGCCGGGTTTTTTGCTAAAAATTTGCATTTTCCCGACATGTATTTATGTTCTCACTTTCACCACAGCATCAACCCGTTCACAGGATGTAGAGAAATTATCAAAGGGGATCAGATTTTTTTTAATTTTGCCTATCATTCACAATCCTTATGTGTTTTTATTTTTTATGCATTTTAAGTTGTAAACAAACGTTAGCAAAATCTTAACTATCCTAATTCTAACAATGAAATCAATGGGAGCGCCTCTATTCCGCTCACTAAGCCCCCGATATAAGAATTAGTTGATCAATATAATATACCCAAAAGTCATTTTTTGAATGATATCTCTTTAAAACATGCTGTAAAAATGCATATCCTCTGGAAATATGCATTATAATAGCCACAAACTGGAGGATACATTTTTCATTAGGACAACATAATAGTTTAACGTTGTTATGGACTTTTCCAGGGCGTACCCCGCCTTCCGCCCCCCTTTGACCCCAAAAGGGACAAGAGGTAGAAAATGGATGGATGGTGGGGAAAAAAACACATCATAGAATTATATGTAACTTTTTGTAACTGCGGACCGGTCATAAAAAACTACAATCATGTGTGCTTACGGATTGTATCCCTGCAGACTGTATTGATATATATTGATATATAATGTAGGAACCAGAAATATTAATAACAGAAAGAAACAACCCTTTTGTGCGAATGAGTTTTTTTGGGTTTTTGCACTAATTGTAAGTGTATCTTGTGTTTTTTATGTTGATTTAATTTTAATTTCTTGTGCGGCCCGGTACCAATCGATCCACGGACCGGTACCGGGCCGCGGCCCGGTGGTTGGGGACCACTGCTTTAGATGCATGAAAGATAAAGTTGAGTTAATGAAACATGTAGAATAGATTGTGTTTTACACCCTCTGTTGTTTAAAAAGGGTACAGTTAGGGCTGGACCATTATGGCAAAAATAATAATCACCATTATTTTGATTGATATTGTAAGCACGATTAATTACGCAATTATTCATTAATTTGAAAAAAAACACCAATATTTATTTTATTACCAAAACTCAACTTTAAATGTAGTTTAAAAAAACGGATATGAGTTAGTACCCAATAAACCACAACAAGTAAAATAATAGTAACAATAAATGTAAATAACTGGCTATATAAAAAAACAATACAATTCAGTTTTATGTTTGAATTGTTTTTAGTTCCATTTTTTACCTTTTACATTCATTTTTCTTTTTACTACCATTTACGTGTGTGCTTTTTTGGTCAAATAAAAATGTATACCGTATTTTCCGCACTATAAGGCGCACCTAAAAACCACAAATTTTCTCAAAAGCTAACAGTGCGCCTTATAACCCGGTGCGCTTTATTACGATTCATTTTCATAAAGTTTCGATCTCGCAACTTCGGTAAACAGCCGCCATCTTTTTTCCCGGTAGAACAGGAAGCGCTTCTTCTTCTACGCAAGCAACCGCCAAGGTAAGCACCCGCCCCCATAGAACAGGAAGCGCTTCTTCTTCTACTGTAAGCTACCGCCCGCCCCCGGAAGAAGAAGAAAAAACGCGCGGATATCACCGTACGTTTCATTTCCTGTTTACATCTGTAAAGACCACAAAATGGCTCCTACTAAGCGAAAAGGATCCGGTTCATAAAAAGACGCAATCCCTCCATCCGCACACGGATTACTACCGTATTTCACAGCAACTGATATTCCTGTGAACCGCACTGTGGAACAGGAGCACGTACGGTGAATATTCGCACCACAGGGAATGAGAAGTCATCCTTCACTGTGGTTCTAGCTTGCCATGCTAACTTCCACCCATGGTGATATTCAAAAGGAAGACCTTGCCAAAAGAGACCTTTCCAGCCGGCGTCATCATAAAAGCTAACTCGAAGGGATGGATGGATGAAGAAAAGATGAGCGAGTGGTTAAGGGAAGTTTACGCGAAGAGGCCGGGTGGCTTTTTTCACACAGCTCCGAAGGCGAACACACCTTCACTAAGACGGGCAGACAGCGCCGGACGACATACGCCAACATTTGCCAGTGGATCGTAAATGCCTGGGCAGATATTTCGGTCACAACTGTGGTCCGAGCTTTCCGGAAGGCAGGATTCACAGAACTGCTGCACAACAACAGCGACACTGAATCCGATGACTTCGACGAGACGGAGCCGGCCATTTTTGGATCCCACGCTTGCGCAACTTTTCAATTCGGACACCGAAGACGAAGAATTCAAAGGATTTACGAATGAAGAATAACTTCAGAAGGTGAGCGCTATGTTTATTTTGTGTGTTGTGACATTAACGTTCGAGCAACATTATGTTACTATTGCTCTACACCATTTTGAATTTTACTATGTTTGTGATTGCACATTTGCGTACATTTTGGGACAGAGTTGTTAGAACGCTGGTTTTCAATATATTATTAAAGTTTGACTGAACTATCTGACTGTTTTTTTGACATTCCCTTTAGCGCAGCGTAGGCGCGGCTTATAATCCGGGGCGGCTTATTGGTGGACAAAGTTATGAAATATGTAATTCATTGAAGGTGCGGCTAATAATCCGGTGCGCCTTATAGTGCGGAAAATACGGTACAATGTTTACAGGTTTTCCGGGACATTTTTCCCCTTTCAAAATGAATTAGCCATTTTTCAAAATTCCACCATTTCCACATTTTTCAACCGTTTCAAACCATTCCACCTTCAACATATTCAACTAATTATCAGTTTTCCAAGTTAAAAAGAAATATTCCCAGAATTCCGGTTTTTCAAACCCCTTTTCAACCTTTTTTCTGTCAACATTTTTCAACCGTTCCACCGTCAAATTATTCCTCTTAATCAGGACAACAAAAACAAAGTTGTTTTTTGAACTGGAAAAATTCCCGGTTTTCCAGTTTTCCATTTACTACTTCAACATTTCTCGACCGATTTGGAAAAAATCCAACACCAACCATTTCAACTCTTTAGCATTTTCAAAAAAATTCCCGCTTTCCCCGAAATTCTCCAAAATGTCCATGAAATTCCCACTGAAAGGAATAAAATGAAAGTTCCACAACTCCCACATTTTTCATCCGAGTCAAACCGTTCCAACTTCAAAATATTCAGTGTATTCAGGAATTGTGTGCTCCCTTTCAACACACAAAAAGAAATTCCCGGATTTTCTAGAATTCTCAGTCTTTAGAGATGTTTTCCCCATTCAAAATAAATGATCCATTTTTCAAAATCCCACAGTTCCCACATTTTTCAAACCATTCCACCTTCAACATATTCAATTCATCCTGGAAATTCCAACAACCATTTTTTCCACGTTCAACAAATTTCCAGGAATTCTCGTTTCTTTCTAACCTTATTTCCAACCTTCTTTAGTGCGATGACTCCTTTCACATTGTTCAACCCATTTCAATCGTTCCACTGTCAAAACATTCCTCTTAGTCAGGACAAAAAAAACAAGTTGGTTTAAGAACTTAGAAAATTCCCGGTTTTCACAACATTCTGTAGTACCATTTTTCAATTAAAAAACTGTTACTACTTCAACATTTTTTGACCGATTTAAACAATTCCAACACCAACCAATTCAATTAATTCATGCTCTTAATCATTTTCAAAAAAATCCAGTTTTTTTTACAAAATTCACAAATTTCCAGGAAGTTCCCTTTGAAATGAATTAGACATTTTTCCAAGTTGCAAAATTCCCACATTTTTCAACATATTCAAACCATTCCAACATCAACACATTCTACTCATCCTGGACATTCAAACTAACACCTTCCCAAGTTCCAAACCAAATTCCGGTTTTCCTGGAAATTCAAACTCTTCAACATTCAAACTATTCCAACATTCAAACTATTCTTACATTCATAATACATTCTGTCAGCATTTCAGTTCAACTTCAGCATTGAAGCATTTACACTTAATTCCTTCAGGAATTGCTTCATCTAGTTATTATTATTATTATTATTATAACTAAATGTAGCTTACCACATTGAATGTGTGGACTGCATGAATGATGCCTTCTTAGTTCTCACTCTTAACGCAATTTGAGTGTCTCGAAATGCACTAAATTAATCTAATCCATTATTACTATTATTAATAAGGTAAACAAGTTATCTTTTGAAGGAGTAATCTGATTACTTCATCCCAGTTTAACTGTGGCGACACTATCTAAATGAAAGCAAAACAGATGTCATCTTTTTTGGCCAACATGTTGACTGTGCTCATGCTTTTTTTAGAGTAGACATGTCTCTAAAGATAAATGTGAAAATCACCGTAATTATTTTCCACCAGCAGGGGGAGCTCATCACTAGTACTACTGCGTGGAGGCTGGCATGTGGTACATTATTTCCTGTGTGTGTATGACTTATTCAGAGGGAGAAAAACACTCTAGTATGGCGTCTACCATTAAGGATTGCAGGAATGACTTTTAGGATGTTTTCATATGAATAAGGTGGATTGGACGTTGGCCTGGGAAGGCATTCCCCTGAAGGTCTTCTTCATGTGTCAGCTGGAAGTACCCTGACTGCTGTGAGGGGAAACCATACTTGCCAACCCTCCCGGATTTTCCGGGAGACTCCCGAAATTCAGCGCCTCTCCCGAAAACCTCCCGGGACAAATTTTCTCCCGAAAATCTCCCGAAATTCAGGCGGACCTGGAGGCCACGCCCCCCAATGTTGTTGTAATATATTGAGTTGGAGGCAATAAACAGGCGAGGGGATGAAGTAGTCTCTTTACTGACTTACAGACTTCAGAACAGACTCACACACTTGACGTCAGGTGCGCAACACCACGTAAATCGTTGGCCAACCAAAAAGTAACCGCAGTACGCTATAGCCAACATTCACCAGGAGATGGCAACAGACATAGATCACTCTATATTCCTCCCCTTTTAGAATTGTAGAAGTTACTCAAAAGAAATAGACAACCCAACCAAAAAATGCAGCAGCTCAATTAAAAAACTGTACTTAAGCCACATTCTTTATTTTTTTTTTTAGTACTGAACTCTTAACCCTCATTTGTAAACAATAACATGCTTATTATACAAACAGTATTTGTACATCTTTAACACAGATTTTTATACTGTCTTCAGAGATTCAGTTTTTTTGGTGGTACTTGAAACCTTTCTGGGTACCTGCGGATCACTGGTGGGGTTTTTGTTGTGTGTGATCTGGGCTCTGATGATGGCAACTCAGCAGCCCTTGAATCTGGTTCAATGATGAGACTAGTTTGTGTCTGACTCACTGATGGTCCTGGTGATGGAACTGAAACAGCACTGTCCAGTTGTACTGATGGCACATTTTCTGCAACTGGTGGAGACTAGATAACTGGCAGTCTCTCCATGTTTTCTCGCCATGGTAACATGTGATCCACATGCACTGTGCGCTGTCTCTGTCCCTCTTGATATATATATAAGTATTTCTTATATATATTTATATATACTGTGTATATATATATTTATGTATATATATATATATATGTATATATATATATATATATATATATATATATATATATATATATATATAAGATGCGCGGTTTGCGGGCACAACCGCGGAGTCCGCGGATCGGGCGGATGAAATTAAAGAAAATTAGATTTTATCCGCGGGTCGGGTCAGGTGGTTGAAATAAAAAAAAATTAGATTTTAAATAGATTCAGGCGGGTGGCAGTTAAACCAATTGGGAAATATATATACATAGTTAAATGTTGTTACCCACATACGAAAAACGAGCAGGCACCTGCAGCATATGCCACAACAGAAGAAAAAAAAAAAATAGATGGACACTTTTACGTAGCGGAGAAGGGACGCCTCGCCGGGGTCCGGGACCGAGGCCCCTTCCCCCGAGAGGGCCCCACCGGGAGCCGTAGCTGAGGCGATCCGCGAGAAGGGCCCGACGCACGTCCAGGGTCACCACCGCGCCCACCGCACCGACACCCCGCCTCGTCCGCCTTCGCCGCGGCCGGCGTCACGCGCAGCAGATAAGCAGCTTACCTGCCCGCCACCCCCGTGCCCGGGGGCTCGTAACAGGGGTCACTCCGCGCGCTCCGCCCGCGCAGCTTACCTGCCCGCCACCCCTGTTGCCGGGGGCGCGTAACAGGGGTCACTCCGCGCGCAGTGCGCTCACGAAAGGGGTGGGGCTCACCCTGGTTGATATAGACGGCAGCTAGGACGGTGGCCATGGAAGTTGGAACCCGCTAAGGAGTGTGTAACAACCCACCTGCCGAATCAACTAGCCCTGAAAATGGATGGCGCTGGAGCGTCGGGCCCATATACCCGGCCGTCGCCGGCAGCGAGACGCGCTTGGAGGTGCGCTCAGCGCGGCTCCCATATGATTGCGCACTGGTGTGCGTCTGGGTCTTGACAGCGTGGCACGCGAATGTCTGTGCTGCATTGGATCAGTCTCCTTTCTTTAACAGGCAAAAGCTTTATAACCTCACTAATGCCTTGCATCGTCTATATTAGATATATAACAACGGGCGGATGCGGTTCTGATCAAATGTTAGATCGGGTGGATTGCGGATGGTTGACGACTTTCTGATGCGGTTGTGGATGAAATAATTGCCTATCCGCGCATCTCTAATATATATATAAGAAAATACTTCACTTTCAGTGGATTCTAGCTATATATTTTATATATATACATATATATATATATATATATATATACTGTAGATATATATGAAATACTTGACTTGGTGAATTGTAGCTGTAAATATACTCCTCCCCTCTTAGCCACGCCCCCAACCACGCCCCCGCCCCACCCCGACCACGCCCCCACCGCCCACCTCCCGAAATCGGAGGTCTCAAGGTTGGCAAGTATGGGGGAAACTGATGAGATTGTGAGATCATATGTTGGTGCAGGACAATGTCTCATGTGACTGAGCAAAGCTGTATTTTCCTAAGAATGTCTGTTTTTTCCTGTCCCGCAGACGTCAAAGAAGAACCTCTACCTCATGAGCAGGAGGAGGAACCACAATCCCCCAACATACATGAGGAAGAAGAGGTTCCACATTCCCAACACATTAAAGAGGGAGGGGAGGAGCCACAGCCCCCCCATATTAAAAACGAAGCAGCAGAACTCAGCATCAGTCAGGAGGGAGAGCATATTGAAGGACTGGTGGAGTTCCCAGTGACTGGTGTCCCTGTGAAGAGTGAAGATGATGAGGTCAAAGGTGAAAGTGAGGAGAAGAGCAGCAGCTCAACACAACACATGACAACAGAAGCTGATGGAGACCACTGTGGAGGATCACAAGCAGACAAGCTCTTAGCTCCACTATCAGATAGTGAGGACACAACGTCACACTCTCCTGACACTGATGATGAAGACTCTAAAGATGATAAGACATGTCACACTGACAACACTCACTTCAAATGTTCTCACTGCGACAAAACCTTTAAATACCATAGTTATCGGAAAAGACACATGAGAAGACACACTGGAGAAAAACCTTATGTCTGTTTAATGTGCGGTAAAAGTTTTGGAACGAGCCACAATTTGAAATTACATATGAGAACACACACCGGTGAAAAACCTTTTATCTGTTCAATATGTGGTAAAGGTTTTACAAACAGTCAGAGTTTGAAAACACACACAGTATCACACACTGGAGAAAAATCTTTTGTATGTTTAATCTGTAGTAAAGGTTTTGTACAAAGTCACAATTTGAAAGCACACATGAGAACACACACTGGTGAAAAACCTTTTTCCTGTTCAATCTGTGGTAAAGGTTTCACAGAAAGTCAATGCTTGAAAAGACACACGAGAACACACACTGGTGAAAAACCGTTTTCTTGTTCAATCTGTGGTAAAAGTTTTAGAGAAAGTCAACATTTGAAAGTACACACGAGAACGCACACTGGTGAGAAACCTTTCACATGTTCAATCTGCAACAGAAGCTATTGTGACCAATCAAACCTTGTAGCACACATGAGAACGCACAAGGGAGAGAAAGTGTGTAGTTGCAGTGTGTGTGGTGAAAGATTCTCTAATAAGTACCAGTGTAAGAAACACAAGTGTGCTGGTGAGAACAGCAGCAGCAAATGAAACTGCAGGATTTGAAAAAAACTGTCAAGACTTTAATTTTGACTTTCTAACAACATCAGCACATATAACATGTGTGACATTGTTGTTTGTGTAACACAATCTTGTCAATATGCTTCTATATTCATACACCTTTTTTTCAGCCCATTGCATGCATTAATATGCAACATTGTGTACTTTTTTATTGACATAAACTATTACAAGAAGAACAATTTTACTAAAAAAGTCAGAAATCCAAAACGGTACAAAACATGTGATACATTCAAATTACGTTCAGTGTACATACTTTTTTTATGCAAGATAATTTCCTTTTAAAATGTGACTGTATGTGTAACATTGTTGTTTGTGTAACAATATTTTAATATGTTTCTACATTTATAGATTCGATATTTTATATTAGTGTTTTTTTTCAGTCAAGTACATGCATTAATATGCAACGTTGTGTACTTTTATTAAAAATTGAACAACAAGACATATTTTGCATACAATAAAAACATGTGTGTGTCATGTCTGTATGATCATGTTTTGTTTTAGTCATGTTCGATTTTGTTTTTGGACTTTTTGTGCACTTTTGTTTGTTTTGTCACCATAGCAACCATTAGTTTTCACATGTCACGTCACACACCTGTTTTCGTTAATCATGTCTGTAGTATTTAAGTTCATTGTTTTCAGTTTGTGTTGCTGGCGACATCTCACATTTATTCTCTGTACATTCCTGACACTTGTTTTCATGTCCATCCTTCATGCTGCTACTTTTGTCCAAGCCTAGTAAGTTTTTGTTTATTAATGCTATAGTCTTTTGGTTTCATAGTCTGTTCTCCGCCACTGTGCGCGCTTTTCGTATGTACTTTTTAAAAATATATTAAATAAATCATGTACTTACATTCCCGTCTCGCCCGAGCCAACTTTCCGTTGCATTCCGGAAAAGCAAACACCCAGGACCAAGTCATGACAGTATGTGTATATATATTCATCATACAATATTAGACTTCTTCATAATTGTGTTTTTTATAGGTGTTTGAAATATTGAAGTTTGACATATTTTTATTTCTAATTATTAATGATCCCATAGATTAGCACCTTTATATGATATACATATGTACTGGTTCACATCTGGACCACTTCAGGAAGCATATTATTATTTACTTTATACATCATTTGAACAGTTGTCTTCTTTACAATTATAAAATGTGTGACTTTATGAATTATATGTTGGTTCTCTCTAATCCATTTTATTCATTATCTTTATTACTCTGTTTTGTAATATGATGATTGTGTTGTGATTGTTTTATATGTATGTACTCAGACCTTTATGCAATATAAAAGTGAGAGAAAATGACTAAATTGTTTGTGGAAGGATGTTTTTGTTTTTACAAACTTACATTTGTGGATAAAACAAACATTTCCATTATTGTGTTATAAACATTTTTTATGTTTTTTCTTTTTCTTTTTTAACATCCCCAAAACAATATAAATTTCAGAAAACAAGTTAGACAAAAGCCTATATTGTACATCATCCCACAGATATTTACATTGCATGCATTCATAAAATAAACGGTTTATTTTATTTCCCTATCACAGAAAGTTTTTTATTTTATTTTTTTGATTTTGATTTTTTTATTTCCCTATCACAGAAAGTTGTTGTCTTCAATTCAATATGACAGAATATGTTGTCTTCAATTGCAAAACAATATCTTAAAATTATTTTATGTGGTTAATTCTGTGTAGTTTTTTTTATGAACTCTTTTGCCTTTGGAAGAATGGAAACTTTCAAGTTGTTTTGTATTTTTTGTTTGTTTGTTTTGTTCCAGAGAAAATACAGCAAGTAAGAAATAGTAAAGAATTGTCTAATTTCAGAGTTTCAAATCTGTAATATTGTGTCCATGCACCAAAAGCCCAGAAAGTCTAGAAAAGAGTTCTGAAAAAGATGATATATTTAGAATATTTTGAACGAAAGCATTTATATCTTTTTTTAATATTTGTGTCTATTTGCAGGTCGTACTTAATAAAATCTTAAAATATTATAACACTTTTATCACTCAATAAGTGCATCAGCGACCAAATGCCTTTTTCAAACCATTAGGGTTGCCAACACCCAGACTTTGAAATAAGGGACATCTCGCGGGCGGTTGGAACATTTTTGGTGTCACTTACAAAATTTGGGTGTCCCCTATTTCAGTCCAAGCCTGAAAAAATGCTTAGAAAATGCTTTAAAAATGCCAAAATGCTTAGAAAAATGAACTTTACACCTCCAATAGACCACTGTTGCAACTTACTGTACTGGGCGGTATAGCTCGGTTGGTAGAGCGGCCGTGCCAGCAACTTGAGGGTTGCAGGTTCAATCCCTGCTTCCGCCATCCTAGTCACTGTTGTTGTGTCCTTGGGCACCTGCTCCCAGTGCCACCCACACTGGTTTAAATGTAACTTAGATATTGGGTTTCACTATGTAAAATGCTTTGAGTCACTTGAGAAAAAGCGCTATATAAATGTAATTCACTTCACTACTGTAAGTCCTATTGATACCATAATCACAAGAAAATTGTATTCTTCAACCATACATTTATTTTTTTCAAAATGTGCAAAACAGAGGGGAAAAATTGGGATGGGTGCTGGATCAAAAAAGGAACACTTACAAGAACAAGAGAGAAAGAAAGGTCCGCACACACCGCCACAGCAGTGTGGAAAAAAGCGCTTGCTCGAAACGTCATACTTAAATAAAATAAATCCTGATCGATGTAAAATGTGCAAAACAGAAAATGTGCAGTTTCTTCAAAAACATTTGCCATTAAACAGCTGGCACACAAGGACCAAACAGAAAGGTTGATAATATGGATGTTAACAATGTCCATGTGAATGTCCATATAAGATGGAAGTCAATGCCCGTAAATGTCCTTCATGGAGTGTTAGGGCCAGGGGACGTCCTGGTGACACTTCTGATTGATAATAAAGAAAAGAAGAACATTTGGAAAAACAAATTAGGAGTATGTTAGAAGCACAGCCTATGGTGAAAAAAAATAAAAATAAAAACAATAATGAAAAAATAAAAATTATACATATATATATCAGTGACGTGCGGTGAGGTTGATGGCTGGTGAGGCACTGACTTCATCACAGTCAGATTTACAAACATATGAACCCTAAAGAGTATCTTATTCACCATTTGATTGGCAGCAGTTAACGGGTTATGTTTAAAAGCTCATACCAGCATTCTTCCCTGCTTGGCACTCAGCATCAAGGGTTGGAATTGGGGGTTAAATCACCAAAAATTATTCCCGGGCGCGGCGCCGCTGCTGCCCACTGCTCCCCTCACATCCCAGGGGGTGAGCAAGAGGATGGGTCAAATGCAGAGGACAAATTTCACCACACCTGGTGTGTGTGTGACAATCATTGGTACTTTAACTTAACTTTACACATACAAACTGTAGCACACAAAAAAGCACATTTAATAAAAAAAAACGTTATTATGGTCTTACCTTTACTTATAAGTGCGGGAACAGTGGTGTTGGAGGAGTTGTGAATGAATGAAATATGAAATCCATGCTGCAGTCTGCAGGCGTACCTAATGTTGTGTCCCTGCAGTCGTTCACGGCTCCTCCGGCGCGAGCAATGTTGTTTTTGCACTTTTTACTTCTTGTTAAGTGACTTTTTTTGGGTGGATTCGGTCTTGCACGTGGCGGGTTTGGGTGTGGGCTTTGGTTGGTGTGGCGCTCCCGTCTCGGGGTGCACTCTGCTGCGAAGGTGCCTTAACCGGCACCAGGAGGCGGGGTTACGCGAGCCTCACACAATGCGTCTTCGCAGCAGTTTTATGATCGCTCAGCACAAGAAATACGTTACACACATACAGTTGTTGACAAAATACACTGTACATTATATACCTCAGCTAACTAAACTATGGAAATGTATAATATAATTCATATAGCAATACGGTCTCACTGCACAGCAGGCCAGCAGTTAGCCGAGTCCGGAATCCATATTGCGGCACTGAGTGACGTGCCTCAACTGGCTGCTGATCACCGCACCGTCTCTTCTCAGTATTTGAACGGCAAATGTGAAAATTCAGCGATTTTGAATAAAAATAATCTAAAACTGGTGAAGTTAAATGGAAAATAACGTTATAGTATAATCACTGGATACATATAACAATTTAATACATTTTTTTTCTTTTTACATTTTTTTTCTTTCCATGATGGCAGGTGAGGCCCCGCCTCACCTGCCTCTAGTGACCGCACGTCACTGATATATATATATATATATATATATATATATATATATATATATATATATATATATATATATATATATATATATGTGTGTGTAGTGAGTCTTATTCTGCGTAATTTTTAAAAATAAAAGACATTTCACCATGCCTTCGGTTCAGTATTTATTGGAAACCTGTGTTGGAAACATGAAACACACACACACAGGTCTCAACTTTCTGGCGGAGTGATATATGCTCCTTCTCATTCAAAAGTCCGAAGGAAGAGAAAGTAACAAACATTCATTCATATAAAAATAATAATAAATTAAATTACATTAACAAAAACGTTTTCTCACAAAATAATAATAACGCCCAAATCCACATACCTGTGTTGGAAACATGAAACACACACACACACAGGTCTCAACTTTCTGGCGGAGTGATATCTGCTCCTGTGTGATGTAAATACCATGCGTCCAATTCACAGTCGACGCTCTACTTCTAAATAAACGAAATTGTGCATAAAACTTACTTTAAACAACACATCACTTGTACACACAACAATATTGGGTTCACTTTTCAAGTATCTAGGAACGTTTAGGAATATTATTTACAATATGAAGAAACACGGCGCAGTGAATAACTATTACCTTCTCATTCAAAAGTCCGAAGGAAGAGGAAGTAAAGCAATCGAAAAAAACAGCAAAGACACTTCCCGCACCGGACATCCGGTTCTTCAAAATAAAAGCGATACATCAAAATAAATATAACACCCTGTCTAGTTCATAATATAGCGCAACAATATATATATATATATATATATATATATATATATGTATATATATAAAATACAAAATAAAAATACAATAAAAAGCTTAGTCCCTCACCTATTTCTTTCTCCAGGGAAAGTTTCTGCTGCGACCACAACGAGCGGTCCTAGTGCCTCCATGTACCCTAACCGCCATTAAACAAAAATAAAGAAGAAGGACGAAGCCAACTTGGAAGTGGTCCATTGAAAGGTTGATAGCGCGACTGTAGAATGTAGTATGGACCATAGGACAGGACGAAGACCTCCTGTACTGTAGAATGTAGTATGGACCATAGGACAGGACGTTAAGAAGCTGTGGAGGCCTAAGATGCTCTACTAGTCTGCTGGAAATCCAAAGAAGACGAAGGAGTCAAAAGCAAAATGGCGTTTGACAGAGAAGGCCTAAACGTGGCCACTGGCCATTATTGTTTCTCTATTTGTATTTAGTG
This sequence comes from Nerophis lumbriciformis, assembly GCF_033978685.3. Classification (NCBI taxonomy): domain Eukaryota; kingdom Metazoa; phylum Chordata; class Actinopteri; order Syngnathiformes; family Syngnathidae; genus Nerophis; species Nerophis lumbriciformis. The sequence continues at coordinate 22,674,736 of NC_084580.2, forward strand.
CATACATGTACGCATATATGTCGTGTAGTAGATGAAACATTGTTAGTCATTGTTTGTATCCGGATACATTAGTCTGAGCGCACTTTATCAAGTCTTGTGCTAGTTAGCTTAGCTTGCTAGTTAGCGTAGCTTGTTAGCTGCTAACAAAGAGACGCGGACGTTATCAACACATCGCTAAGTAGAGATCAAATGTGAGTGTAAAGTGTTGTGATTGTGGGAAAATGTGCGAAAGAACGATAGCAAAGTATGAGGAGGAACTTTGTCCAACAAAAGAGGAGAAGGAGCGACAACATCAACTACTGGACGCTGTTTTCAAGAAGCATCAAGTTGTGTTACACAGAACAGGTTTGTTGACTTCTTACTCTCACATCTTTACTAACTTTATATTTCATTAGTAACACTTTTCTTCAATAGGAAGATGCTTTGTCTTGTGGGGATGATGCAATGCTTTCATTTAGATTCTTCATGAAAACGAGACAGTTTGAGGTTGATGTTCCTCTCAGTTTGTAACAATGTGTGATTGATCGATTGAAGGAGTTATGAGAAGTTTGCATAGGAAAGGGTACACTTTCATCACGGTACACATTCACTGCTACAAGAAAGCCTGACATGGTTTCACTTGAAATATATATTTTAACTCACACAGAACACAGTACTATGTAGAAAGTAGCATCTAAAGTACAAAAATACTGCTAGAAAATACAATTTAAAAAAAAAAAAAGCTTTTTCTATTCCCAGTTACAACCTGTAGTGTATTTTCAAAGCGGCTTTGAAGGAAGTAAGGGATTTCCACTCCTTTATGGTCATTGATAGGGAGTTCCACATGTTGGTGGTATGGGCGAGGGCGGACCTACGTCACTTCCGCCCTCCAATCCCCTAGCAACGCGGTCGCCATATTGAATTCGTTGAAAACAAACCAGCTCACAGCGAACACAGCATTGACAGAAAAGGCATTTAACGAGGTTTCACGGCATTTTAAACTGTTCTAAATGGCGTATGATTATGTAAATAGTCTTTCCAGTGAGGCTAGGTTAAGATACGAGTTAAAATGTTCTGTAGTTGGATTAAACGACTGCCCTTACCGCCTTCCAGCAGATGTGTGGACTGATAATCCTACACAATGGCCGGACATGGAATTTGGAAATCTTTATGTCTACCTCACAAGCGCACCAGGTCGGTTGTTAGCTTTGGTTGTTATATAACGAATAAATCACATAAAAATGGTTAAATCACCCAAGGTATGTTGATAAATGATAATAAGGATGACACGATGGCTACCAGTATCTGTATATTTATTATATCTGTAGAGAGCTCATTCAAATTCAGTTCAGTATTATGATTTATTATTTGCTGAATTACTGGAAATAGCCTTTATACCGTATGTTATTGTTGTGCAACAACAACAACTTCAGCTGTCGAACGTTATTCAGTAAACATTCAACGGGTTCAACATTAGCATGGACCAAGTTGTGGTTAAGAAAGTGGATTTTTGTTCCTTATATTTACCAGAAACGAAGTGATCTGAACACACGACCCGGGATTTTGGGGGACTCCAGTGAGAACCGTCCTCGTTTTCCCGGTGTAAAGCTGCGAGCCATTTGTCTCGTCTCTGTGGGCTTTTAGCACGCTTTGGCAGAACAAAATACGACCTTTGTTTTCCCTGTTTCCAGTTGTGGTTTGCACAACCAAAAACAACACAGTTTTTTGGCATTTTGGAGGCAGAATGACGGGTTTAATCAGCGCAGGTCGACAGGTTAAAGAGTAATGGCGACGGTTTGTTTTCAACGCCAGTCAGGTTGCTATGGCTCGAAGAACCCGTATGTAGCTCAGTTGCCCGGATGTCGGCCCTGCCCCATAGCAGGCAAACAAAACATTTTTTTGGAGTGAAATCTGGGTTGAATGATATTTGTACAACTACCTCTGGTGTTATAATGGTGAATATATTTTACATTTTGGAAGTATCTAGTCAGCTTCATGGGTATTTTAGTGGGTTGGTGTATGGTATCAGATTGATACCCAAATTTGTGGAATCATCCAATAATGTAAAGTATCAAACAACAGAAGAATCAGTGATTATTACATTTTAACAGAAGTGTAGACAGAAAATGTTAAATGAGAAAATAAGCAGATATTAACAGTAAATGAACAAGTAGATTAATAATCAATTTTCTACCACTTGTCCTTAATAGTTTTGACAAAATAATAGAATATAAATGACACAATATGTTACTGCATTTGTCAACAGACTAAATTAGGAGCTTTTGTTTGTGTACTTACTACTAAAAAACAAGTTGTCTAGTATGTTCACTATTTTATTTAAGGACAAACTTGCAATAAGAAACATATGTTTAATGTACCCTAAGATTTTTTGTTAAAATAAAGCTAATAATGCCCTTTTTTTGTGGTAACGAAAAGTATCGAAATACATTTTGGTACCAAAATATTGGTATCGGGACAACACTAGTAAGAACAGAATTTGTCGGTTGATTCTTTGACTATCTTAATAGTCATTTTTTCCACTGGAGAGATTAGTCTCTACGATGCAGCCAAGATAGGTAATCTCATTTTTGTTTTTTATAATATTGTCACCCACTTTGACTGTGAAGTTATCTACTTTTCTGAGGTTAGGAATTGACCCAAAAACCTGCGTACTTGCAAGTACCAGCGTGAGTCTTAATTTGCCAGTTTGTCATTGAACGCCTTGCTAGTCTAGGTTTTAAGGATTGTAGCTTTGCTTGTTTTGTGGCCGTCAGCATTGGTTCTATGTTTTTTATGGGTACAGAAAATCATGGAATGATCACTTAAGCCGCATACAGTAGTTCCACTTGTGGTGATCTTAGACTGGTCAGAAGTAACAACGAGGTCTATGAAGGTTTAAAAGGACTCACTCACCCTGGTAGTTTGCTTAATGAGCTAAGTGAGGCAATGTTGGTGGCACAGCTTAGTGAAGGTTTTAAAAATAGATGCATCCTTTCAGGACATATCTGTGTTCCAGTCCCCAAGAAGGTGTAAACCTGTATCAACATGTTTACAAAAAACTCACACACTCACCAAATCCATTTTTATACCGTAATCAAATCTAATTACAGTTATAATTTCACTTCCTGATTCTGACTTACATGCAACAATAAGCGAAAGTAAATATTTATTTTCAATAACCAAAGTAGTCAGCACTTGATTTATTAAAAGAACATGAAGGTGACTGACTTTCCTTCAGCCTGTCGTAGATGGTCTCCAATTCCTAAAGAGGAATTGTTGATGGAGATACTCCATAAAACACCACATAGTAAAACATGTTTTTGTTGAAAGTTCCTTTTGGCCCAGCCAACAAAATGACCAACAAAAAAGTATTCTGCATGATAACAAAAACCTACCATGAATGTTTTTTTAAGTGATTTTAGAATTAGATTTTTTTTATTTCCATGATATTGAAGTCATGGTAATGACAATGTCAATATTTACACACTTTACATCAGTGAAGTTTAGAATGCCTCATTTAATGCTGCCTCGTACTTATAAAAACTTTTCAAATTGCCCCCCATCAAATTTCCAAGTCTGTTTTTGTACTCACTGTACCACTTTTGAATTAATGTTAGGAAAAAAGGAGGTATTTCCCGTGTTTTTATTGGTTGTTTTGCTACACACTTTTAACACAACACACAAAAGAACACAAATAATGTCATTGTGTTAACAGTGTCAGTCCAAAAATATTTCTATTCTCTCTTAATCTTATTTACTTATTTACCCAACAGACATCCAGCAGGCCCCCCACATTAAAGAGGAAGATCCGCAGCCCCCCCACATTAAAGAGGAAGAGGAGGAAGTGTGGATCACTCAGGAGGGAGAGTGTCTTCTAGGGCAGGAGGAGGATGATCTCAGCAAGTTTCCACTGACTGTTGTCTCTGTGAAGACTGAAGAGCATGAAGACAAAGCACCTGAGTCCTCACAGCTTCATCACAGTCCAAGTAAGCACATATCATTTTATTCTCAGGGCATTCAATCCATCACAACTGGACTGTTCACTTTGTCTTAGAAGACGTTTGTCCTCTCATCCAAGTAGGCTTCATCACTTCATGCTCATAGACTTAAAGTCTTAAATCTAATCATTTGAATTTAGAGGGGAACTGCACTTTTTTGGGTTATTTTTCTATTGTTCACAATCATTATAAAAGACATGACGATGGATATATATATATTTTTAAATCACATTCTAACTCATAAATATAAATAAAAGTCCACTTACATTGGAGCCAATGGGAGGTCCTCTATAACCATCCAAAAAGTGCCAACAATATTCCATTTGCATTTTGTGGCTTGAATAGCAACCAAGTATTAGTGATATTGTTATTATAAGATCTAACGCAGACAATCTATTTATAGCTTGTGTGCCTATGTTGACATCGCAAGTCCAACTCCTTCCTTGCTTCAGTGCTGCTGAAAGATTATTCCAGATCATGAATCGTGCCTCTCACCTGGATAGTAGAAGGAGCAGCATCTCCTCATCCGTAGCTCACTAGTGCAACAACAACGCCCGAAATGTGTCTCGTGAAAACCGTCCGACCGGAACTCACATAACTAAAGTCCCGTGGGTGAATAATGTAAACTCACTAAACCGGTATGTTTTAGCGCTTTCATGGCGAGTTTACTGACAGATATAAGTAAGAACTTTCCACTACTTTATATTAGAAATGGCAACAGTGGAGGATGAATGTCCCATAACTAGGACATGCACACATTTTCAGAGCTTATACAGATCTCAAATACAGATCAGCAGGTACCAGAAGGTAAGAAAAGTTGGTTTTGCATTATATTGTGAAACAAAACACCAGATAATATGTCTGCTAATGGGTGCCATTTTGCGGTCCTTGTACACACATCATAGTAATACTTGTATCTCTGACTACGGTAGCTGTAATGGGCCGACAATCCATCAAGCGATGCGGCTTCAAAGTTGTACTAAAACATTTTGACAGATTTTTGAGCGCCCTGTGTAATATTCTTTATTTTCAATGGAACATATAACGTTTTGGTTTTGTTTACTGGCGTCATATTGCAGTCTACATGTATCTTTTATGTGTGACTACCATAAGAAAAACCTTTCTCAACCAGCTGTTGCAAGGAATTTAGGGATTTCACCATCTACGGTCCGTATTATCATCAAAGGGTTCAGAGAATCTGTAGAAATCACTGCACGTAAGCAGCTAAGCCCGTGACCGTCGATCCCTCAGGCTGTACTGCATCAACAAGCGACATCAGTGTGTAAAGGATATCACCACATGGGCTCAGGAACACTTCAGAAACCCACTGTCAGTAACTACAGTTGGTCACTACATCTGTAAGTGCAACTTAAAACTCTCCTATACAAGGCGAAAGACGTTTATCAACAACACCCAGAAACGCAGTCGGCTTCGCTAGGCCTGAGCTCATCTAAGATGGACTGATACAAAGTGGAAAAGTGTTCTGTGGTCTGACGAGTCCATATTTCAAATCGTTTTTAGAAACTGTGGAGGTCGTGTCCTCCGGACCAAAGAGGAAAAGAACCATCCGGATTGTTTTAGGCGCAAAGTTGAAAAGCCAGCATGTGTGATGGTATGGGGGTGTATTAGTGCCCAAGACATAGGTAACTTGCACATCTGTGAAGGCACCATTAATGCTGAAAGGTACATACAGGTTTTGGAGCAACATATGTTACCATCCAAGCAACGTTACCATGGACGCCCCTGCTTATTTCAGCAAGACAATGCCAAGCCACATGTTATATCAACGTGGCTTCATAGTAAAAGAGTGCTGGTACTAGACTGGCCTGCCTGTAGTCCAGACCTGTCTCCCATTGAAAAAGTGTGGCGCATTATGAAGTCTAAAATAGCACAACGGAGACCCCCGGACTGTTGAACAACTTAAGCTGTACATCAAGCAAGAATGGGAAAGAATTCCACCTGAGAAGCTTAAAAAAATGTGTCTCCTCAGTTCCCAAACGTTTACTGAGTGTTGTTAAAAGGAAAGGCCATGTAACACAGTGGTGAACATGCCCTTTCCCAACTACTTTGGCACGTGTTGCAGCCATGAAATTCTAAGTTAATTATTATTTGCAAAAAAAGATAAAGTTTATGAGTTTGAACATCAAATATCTTGTCTTTGTAGTGCATTCAATTGAATATGGGTTGAAAATGATTTGCAAATCATTGTATTCCGGTTATATTTACATCCAACACAATTTCCCAACTCATATGGAAACGGGGTTTGTATATAATTGGTGCAAAGGTTTAACACGTGTACAAGGATATTTCACATGCCTTTACTGTGTATATAATTTAATTGTGTTTATGTTGTGTATAAATGTGTATTTATAATATGTTGTACAAAGGACATTTCATAATTTTCGGAAGTTCATCTTGTACTTGACATTGTTTACAGGGTTAGGCGCAATAAGTGTTCAACGTCAGCCTAAACCCTTTCGGTCTGCAACATTTTCATTTTCATTTTCGATCTATGAATGTGCAACTGTTTGTTTGTTTTGTTGACCATTGACCGAAGAAGAAGAATAAACTAAACTACTTGCTATTCTCCTCCACCCGTTTTCCTATGTTGGTGACACTCGCTTTAAAGGGGAACATTATCACCAGACCTATGTAAGCGTCAATATATACCTTGATGTTGCAGAAAAAAGATCATATATTTTTTTAATCGATTTCCGAACTCTAAGTGGGTGAATTTTGGCGAATTAAACGCCTTTCTATTATTCGCTCTCGGAGCGATGACATCACAACGTGACGTCACATCGGGAAGCAATCCGCCATTTTCTCAAACACATTACAAACACCGAATCAAATCAGCTCTGTTATTTTCCGTTTTTTCGACTGTTTTCCGTACCTTGGAGACATCATGCCTCGTCGGTGTGTTGTCGGAGGGTGTAACAACACGAACAGGGACGGATTCAAGTTGCACCAGTGGCCCAAAGATGCGAAAGTGGCAAGAAATTGGACAAAATTTGTTCAAAATACAAGGCTGTGGGGAAAGCCGACAAAAATGGTCAGTCGTTTGTTCCGCACACTTTACCGACGAAAGCTATGCTACGACAGAGATGGCAAGAATGTGTGGATATCCTGCGACACTCAAAGCAGATGCATTTCCAACGATAAAGTCAAAGAAATCTGCCGCCAGACCCCCATTGAATCTGCCGGAGTGTGTGAGCAATTCAGGGACAAAGGACCTCGGTAGCACGGCAAGCAATGGTGGCAGTTTGTTCCCGCAGATGAGCGAGCTAAACCCCCTGGATGTCTTGGCTCACACCGTCCCTTGTGCCACCGAAGATGATCAAGAGAAGAATATCGACCCTAGCTTCCCTGGCCTGCTGACATCAACTCCAAAACTGGACAGATCAGCTTTCAGGAAAAGAGAGCGGATGAGGGTATGTCTACAGAATATATTAATTGATGAAAATTGGGCTGTCTGCACTCTCAAAGTGCATGTTGTTGCCAAATGTATTTCATATGCTGTAAACCTAGTTCATAGTTGTTAGTTTCCTTTAATGCCAAACAAACACATACCAATCGTTGGTTAGAAGGCGATCGCCGAATTCGTCCTCGCTTTCTCCCGTGTCGCTGGCTGTCGTGTCGTTTTCGTCGGTTTCGCTTGCATACGGTTCAAACCGATATGGCTCAATAGCTTCAGTTTCTTCTTCAATTTCGTTTTCGCTACCTGCCTCCACACTACAACCATCCGTTTCAATACATGCGTAATCTGTTGAATCGCTTAAGCCGCTGAAATCCGAGTCTGAATCCGAGCTAATGTCGCTATAGCTTGCTGTTCTTTCCGCCATGTTTGTTTGTGTTGGCTTCACTATGTGACGTCACAGGAAAATGGACGGGTGTATATAACGATGGTTAAAATCAGGCACTTTGAAGCTTTTTTTAGGGATATTGCGTGATGGGTAAAATTTAGAAAAATAAAATAAGCCACTGGGAACTGATTTTTAATGGTTTTAACCCTTCTGAAATTGGGAACAAAAGAGTTAAAAGTTAGGCCACATGCTGACATATGCTCAACTCATCATGCTTAATTTATTACAGCATTTGGGAAGCCTGTAGATGATTTTTATTATGTAAATGTTATATTTTTATCAACATGTGATAGCAGGGACCCTGCCATTCAAAACTAGGCTGCTACATTACTAATGATTAATGTAACTATAGCTGAAAAAATAGTACAATAGCAATAGGAGAGACTATTCATCCCTGAACACCACTGATTGGCTGTTACATGCGCTCTGAATACGCATTGCTGATTGGCTGTTACCGTCTAACCAATCAGATGGTTGTGTGGGTGGGACAATGCTGGGTGTTGCAGAGGCGTACTGACAAAGGCAGAGGCAATACGAAGCGTAGCAGCCTGTTAAGACTTTAGTTTAGCATCAAATGATAATATAAATACATTTAATAAAGTTAAATACAAATAAGGCAACAAGAGAAGTATCCTACACTTCTCTTTTGTAAAGTAAATCTGAACAGCCGAGTGGGGCATCTACATCAACTATATGATTTGCCTGAGAAGCTGGACAGGACCAAAAAAAAAAATACAAAAACTTTTTTTTTTTTTTTTTTTTAAGACATTAGTTTAGGTGGTGGCTCTTTGTTGTTTAGGCGGCCGCATTAACAACAAAGCGCTGCGGGAAACCCTTTATGACTTGAAAACAAAAAACGTAACGAGTCTGTCGCCGTGGCGCCGCCGTTCCACATCCAGTGGAAATCCCCAGTTACACTTACAAACGTTGCTTGGCGAGATAAACGAAGAAACCATACTTCGGGTTCAAGGCACAAAGCAAAAGGAAATACACTTTCAACCCACAGCACTCGCAGTGAGAGAACTCGACCACAAGATGGCGCCATAACAGAGACAACAATACAGAATACAGATTTACACTGTAAACAACCTAATCTTTTCTCCAAGTTTATACATTAGTAACTTATTAAAATCACAGGGGGCTCTGGAGCCTATCCCAGCTGCACTCAAGTGGAAGGGAATGTATGGCAATATAGATTTTAGGCCATATTGCCCACTCGTAGAAAGTGGTCTTTTCCTGTGAATAATGTTGTAAAGAGCAGTGTGTTTGTTTTCAGGCCAATTCATATAATAACTTGATATTTTAAGTACATGTAAACTCGTGTGACTGAGCAAATCTGGACATTTCTCAAGCATGTTTGTCATTTTGTGTCCTGCAGACGTCTGTGAAGAACAACTTCTGCCTGAAAAACAGGGGTGTAGCTTCAGGATGTTGAAGGAGGATCCATCAAAGAGGAAGACCAGGCGCCACAGACCCTCTGGTGTCTCCTTTTCCTCTTTGAAACAGACCCTTCCCTGTAAAAAGGAAGAGGAAGACTCACTGACGCCCCAAATTAAAGAGGAAGAGGAGGAACACAGTCAGCCTAAATGGTTGGAGGAGTTCCCAGTGACTGGTGTCCCTGTGAAGAGTGAAGATGATGAGGTCAAAGGTGAAAGTGAGGAGAAGAGCAGCAGCTCAACACAACACATGACAACAGAAGCTGATGGAGACCACTGTGGAGGATCACAAGCAGACAAGCTCTTAGCTCCACTATCAGATAGTGAGGACACAACGTCACACTCTCCTGACACTGATGATGAAGACTCTAAAGATGATAAGACAAACACTCACTTCAAATGTTCTCACTGTGACAAAACCTTTAAATACCATTGTCATCTGAAAAGACACATGAGTACACACACTGGAGAAAAACCTTTTACCTGTTCAATCTGTAGTAAAGGTTTTGTAGAAGGTCGGAATTTGAAAGTACACATGAGAATACATACTGGTGAAAAACCTTTTATCTGTTCAATCTGTGGTAAAGGTTTCATACAAAGTCACAAATTGAAAGTACACATGAGAATACACACTGGTGAAAAACCTTTTTCTTGTTCAATCTGTGGTAAAGGTTTTGTAGAAAAGTCTGGTTTGAAAATACACAGAACAACACACACAGGAGAAAAATCATTTATTTGTTCAATCTGTAGTAAAGGTTTTGTTCTAAGAAACTATTTGAAAGTGCACATGAGAACACACACTGGTGAAAAACCGTTTTCCTGTTCAATCTGTGGTAAAGGTTTTGTAGAAAGTTGCAAATTGAAAGTGCACATGAGAACACACACTGGTGAAAAACCTTTTATCTGTTCAATCTGCAGTAAAGGTTTTGTAGAAAGTTGCAAATTGAAAGTACACATGAGAACACACACTGGTGAAAAAACTTGTATCTGTTCAATTTGCAGTAAAGGATTTGTAGAAAGTTGCAAATTGAAAGTGCACATGACAACACACACTGGTGAAAAACCTTTTTCTTGTTCAATCTGTGGTAAAGGTTTTGTTCTAAGTACATATTTGAAAGTGCACATGAGAACACACACGGGTGAAAAACCTTTTATCTGTTCAATCTGTGGTAAAGGTTTCGTACAAAGTCACAATTTGAAAGTACACATGAGAATACACACTGGTGAAAAACCTTTTTCCTGTTCAATCTGTGGTAAAGGTTTTGCGCAAAGGTCTGGTTTGAAAATACATAGAACAACACACACAGGAGAAAAATCATTTATTTGTTCAATCTGTAGTAAAGGTTTTGTTTTAAGTAACTATTTGAAAGTGCACATGAGAACACACACTGGTGAAAAACCTTTTTCCTGTTCAATCTGTGGTAAAGGTTTTGTAGAAAGTTGCAAATTGAAAGTACACATGAGAACACACACTGGTGAAAAACCTTTTATCTGTTCAATCTGCAGTAAAGGTTTTGTAGAAAGTTGCAAATTGAAAGTACACATGAGAACACACACTGGTGAAAAAACGTTTATCTGTTCAATCTGCAGTAAAATATTTGTAGAAAGTTGCAAATTGAAAGTACACATGAGAACACACACTGGTGAAAAACATTTTATCTGTTCAATCTGCAGTAAAGGTTTTGTAGAAAGTTGGAAATTGAAAGTACACTTGAGAACACACACTGGTGAAAAACCTTTTTCTTGTTTAATCTGTGGTAAAGGTTTTGTTCTAAGTAAATATTTGAAAGTGCACATGAGAAGACACACTGGTGAAAAACCTTTCTCCTGTTCAATCTGCAGTAAAGGGTTTGTAGAATGTTGCAAATTGAAAGTACACATGAGAACACACACTGGTAAAACACCTTTCACATGTTAAATCTGCAACAGAAGCTTTTGTGTCCGATCAAACTTTTTAGCACACATGAGAACACACCCAGGAGAGAAAGTGTTGAGTTGCAGTGTGTGTGGTGAAAGATTCTCTAATAAGTACCAGTGTAAGAAACACAAGTGTGCTGGTGAGAACAGCAGTAGCAAATGAAACTGCAGGATTTGAAATAAACTATCAAGACTTTAATTTTGACTTTCTAACAACATCAGCACATATAACATGTGTAACATTGTTGTTTGTGTAACAATCGTGTTAATATGCTTCTACATTTATAGATTAGATATTTTATATTAGTGCTTTTTTCAGTCAAGTACATGCATTAATATGCAACATTGTGTACTTTTATTAAACATTGAACAGAACAATTTGACTGAAAAGGTGAGAGTAAACACTACAAGACATTTTACATACAATAAACATTGTATGTAAATATATTCATAATACAATTTTAGACTTATTCACAATAGTGTTTTCTATAGGTGTTTGAGATATTGAAGTATTACATATTATTTCTAATTGTTAATGATCCCATAGATTAGCACCTTTATATGATATACATATGTACTGGTTCACATCTGAAACATTTTCTTGACCACTTCAGGAAGAATATTATTATTTACTTTATACATCATTTGAACAGTTGTCTTTTATACAATTTTAAAATGTGTAACTTTATGAATCATTTGTTGGGTCTCTATAATCCATTTTATTAATGATCTTTTTTACTCTCTTGTAATATGATGATTGTGTTGTGATTGTGTTATATGTATGTACGGTACTCAGAGCTTTATGCAATAAAAAAATGTGAGAGAAAACGGCTGAATTGTTTTACAAACATACATTTGCGGATTATAAAAAAAAAAATCTCCATGGCCTCAATAAATAAACAGGAAGTCCTACAGAGTACTTTGGACTGCATGGTATGCTTTGATACACAATCCACAAAATTATTTATATAGCGGTATAGCTCGGTTGGTAGAGCGGCCGTGCCAGCAACTTGAGGGTTGCAGGTTCGATCCCCGCATCCGCCATCATAGTTACTGCCGTTGTGTCCTTGGGCAAGACACTTTACCCACCTGCTCCCAGTGCCACCCACACTGGTTTAAATGTAACTTAGATATTGGGTTTCACTATGTAAAGCGCTTTGAGTCACTAGAGAAAAGCGCTATATAAATATAATTCAATTCAATTCTAGTCTTTAATCGTTTGTTCTTCTCTTGAACTATGCAACTAGAGGAACATGAGGGAAAAGAAGTCGAAAGTGGAGCCATGAAAATGCTTTTAACCACAAGAAAGCTGCTGATTTTCTTAATGACTGTGTGTTTTTTCTGGTGTGTAAAAATATTTAGTTATTTAGTTTTTCATCCTCTCATTTATTTCTCTTTTCTCACCTAGGTATTTGACATACTTAATCTACTTTTGTATTTCTCTCAGTGTTGGGACATTTGGTTTGAGCATCTTCTTGTTTAAATTTGTGTTTGGAATCACAGAAATACCCGCACACTTTCTGTGCATCTGGTTTTTGGAGTTGTTGGGAAGAAAAAAGTCTGTGATTTTAACCACCGTGGCAGGTGGCTTGTTCAGTCTCCTGGCCGTGGCTTTCTCTCAAGGGGACTCCATCAATTTTCACAGAAATGATGCCTTAGCTTGGACATATTACACTCACATATCTTTCACTTGTTCCAATTCCAGACAATGCTGTTGCTATTACGGCTTTTGTAACGACAGGGAAGTTCTTCTTGGACTGGAATATTTTGGTGTGTATGGTCTACTCTCAGTAACTGTTCCCCACTTCAGTCAGGTAAGCAATATATATATACTGTGTATGAATGTTCTCATTCATCCAGGTCATTGTAATCTCGGCATTCAATCGATCGCAACTGGACTGGTTGGTTTGTCTCAGAAGATTATGCGCCTCTGATCCAAGGAAGTTTCAACAGTTCATGCTCATAGACTTAGATTGGTCAGATCTAGTCTTAGACTTAGATTGGTGAGATCTAGTCCAACAGCTAGTGCCAATACCGTAAATATTTAAACCAGTCCAGATTCGATTGAGTGAATGCCCTGAGATCAACATATATACTGTGTATTCTTCTAATCATGGGATTGTAAGGGCCATGACTCTGTTTTAGTTCTCAAAGTAAGGCCATACAGCAGGGATATTAAACTTAATTGTTTTGGAGCCCACATTTCCAGAAAGATTAGAACTGAGGGGCTTCTGTCTTTACTATTAGTCCCATTTTGTATATTCTAGACCAGTGTTTTTCAACCTTTAGTGAGCCAAGGCACATTTTTTTTCATTGAAAAAAAATGCAGAGGCACACCACCAGCAGAAAACATTAAAAAATGAAACTCAGCTGTCGATATTGACAATACATTGTTGTTCTTGCAATTGTTGGATATGAATTCAAACCATAACCAAGCATGCATCACTATAGCTATTGTTTCAAAGTACAGTCAAGACCTGTCACATCACACTGTGACCTATTTGGAGTTGTTTGTTGTCTTCCTGTGTGTAGTGTTTTAGTTATTGTCTTGCTCTCCTATTTTGGTGGCTTTTCCTGTTTTGTTGGTATTTTCTTGCAGCAGTGTCATGTCTTTCTTGAGTGCTATTCCCCAAACCTGATTTGTTTTAGCAATCTAGGCTATTTAAGTTGTCGCTATCCTTCTTTGTGTGGACATTGTTGATTGTCAAGAGAGAGTTAAGGCTATACCTTATGTCAAAAATTTTGATGGATGGGGGGCGGGGCCAAAGGTCAAGGGAGAACAAAGGCAAGGTCATTTGGGCGGGGCTAAGGAACAAAGGAATCAAAGGAAAAAAAGAAAGCAAAGGGAATAAAAGAAACAAAAGAAACTTAGGAAACAAAGAAAACCAAGGAAACAAAGAAAACAAAGGAAACAAAGGCAACATGTGCTTATGAATATGAATGAGGTTGACCATCTGTCAAATAAAAGCGTACCATACACCCGCACACCCTGGTAGTTTCGGAGGGGTAGATCGACTCCGTAGAGCTGTACAGGATGAAATGGGGCAATGTATCACAAGAGAAAACGTTCAAGAATATTAGTTAGAGGAGTGTTTGATAAAAAATATGAACAGAGTTTTACAGACGAGGTGTTTACAATAACCCGACGTCTCCCTCGTTCTCCCCCAGCATACAGCCAGAAAGATTTTGACGGAGAAATAATAGAGGGTTCGTTTAACTAAGCCGAGCTGCAGAAAGTAAAAGAGACCCAGGACAAGCTCTATCATGTGGAGGAAATGCTAAAACAACGAACGGTTCACGGTAAAAAACAAGTTCTAGTGCGCTGGAAAAACTGGCCCGAAAAATTCAACAGCTGGTTGGACGCCGACTTCCTTACATATGTATAAAACAATCTGATGCTGTGATGAGCCTCTCAATCTCGAGGCCGAGAGACCAACGAGCATCATGGATCATGTCTACAAGGAGGGTTTTTTTCCTCACTCTACCTTACAATGCCAGCCTCAACGTATTTAAGAAAAATAAAAGTTCCCAATACCGGATAGATTTGACTCAACTTATAGCTTTAGAAGGCTCATGGGAGGTGGCCTTAACAGAGATTTCATACCCTTGCTTGTGGTATAATGTGTGTAACGGTGTACACGAAAGCGGATAAGGATTCTAACAAGAGTCCTGTAAGCAATCCCCAAGAGGAGAAAGCTTATTCCCTTCGGGAACGCGGGACCGCTGGAACCTATCTCACCTTCAAACGGCCGGAAGGCGGGGTACATCATGGTCAAGTTGACGCCTCATCACAGGACAACTCGCCAGTTTTTCATTCTTCTACCTTAAACACGGAAGCGGATGAGGCTTCTAACAAGGGTCCTGTAAGTAACCCTCAAGAGGAGAAAGTTTTCCGTCAAAAAATTAGAGGAGGATGTTATGAGAATGTTACACAATTCATAAATGAGCTGAATGATTCTTTCCAAAAAATTTACTCTCGTGTGAGGATAGCCTTTGACGATGTTGAAAAGCGAATCTCCTATCTATCAGGGGGTCAAACTAATTTTCGTTTTCCCCCTTCCCTGGCTTACATCATGGGAGTGCGACCTGGAAAGTGGATCAAGTTTAACCATGGAGGGGCCCCCTATCCGACGAATATAAATGCCGGTTTATACCACCTTTACTGTTACAGTGACGTGGTGCGTCCTCAGATAGTAGGCGACGCTTATGCTCCTCTCTTGAGAATCGTGAGTGTACAAGGAGTTTACGTGGACATTGTGCCCAAGTATTTTAACCCCGCCTACTATTTAACCGTCTCAAGAAATCACATTGAAGACATACGGGTAGAGATTAAATCTGATCAGAACAAACACATCGATTTCACCTCTGGCAAGACTATCGTGAAGCTCCACTTTAGACCCGTCAGAAAGTAAAACCAACAAAAATGAGAATGAGTCAACCCATGCATGACCCTCTACGTTTAGTGGGTTATTATGAAAGCCAAGTGGGGGGTTCTCTCCCCGGTTTCGCAGGTTCTCCTGTGATGTACGGGCATGGGATAGGCTCTGTGTTTTCGAGGCTGTTTCGTTTTGTATCCCCTCTTGTGAAAAGAGGTTTTGCCCTTGCCAAACCTCATCTTAAAACAGCGGCAAGAAATATCGCCTCCGACGTATTCAGCCATGCCGTTGGAATAATGGGTCAGGGGGTGCAAGACGGATCAGGGGGAATAATGGTCCTGGCTAGACAACCCAGAAAGAGACCCCCGGGGCAACGTGTCTGGAGGGTTGGTAAAAAACGCCGCCGCCTAGGGAGAAAAAAATCAGTTGGCAAAAGGTTTACAAAGAGATGGACCGTCGACGCCTCGGACGATATATTTTAAAAGAAGACAGCTCTTTTACCTCAAAATTCGGCCAAATGCACGATGGCCAAGCTGGATTTATTTTCAGCTCCTATGACTCAAATGTCTATCGACGACAAAACCTACACAGAAGTCCTGCCGTTGTCCGCCATCACCGATGGGGGTCCTATTGAATTTTTCATCCCGGGAGAAGGTGAAAAGTACTTGGATCTGAACGACACATTACTTTACCTGCGGGTTAAAATTAGCCGAGCCGATGGAGCAAATATCGCACCCAACGCAAACGTGGGTCTCATCAATTATCCTCTAAACACCATCTTTAGCCAATGCGACATTATGTTCGGGGATAGACTGATTTCTTAACAAAGGACTTAACACCAGAGCCGCTTACATGGCCGAATCTAAAGAGCTTCACCTACTGGGACCTCTTCATGCCAGCATTCTTTTCAGCGAGAGACTCCTTCTCAACTCGGTGGATGTGAGAATCAAACTCACGCGTGCCAGCGACGCCTTTTGTCTCATGGGGGCTGAGGACGGCACTTTTCGTCTGAAAGTGCTGGGTGCCTCTCTATTCACAAAAAGGGTTGCCGTTTCTCCGGCCGTGCTGAGGCTATGGTGATACGGGTAAAAGGATCAACACCCGTCTCATTCATAAACTCTAAATTTGATGCATCCTGCGCGGAGAATGACGACGTCGTTTTTGCAGTAATGTACCGCTTGTTTTCGGAAATCAAAGACCTCGAGGCTCTCTTTACGATACCACGTCTCAAACTTGTCCCGCTCATCGGCCTTCATGCGTTCTACACCGTAATTGCTGATTGGGGGGAATTTTCCTATATAGTTTGAATGGCCCTCCGGACTAAATTCGTGAGGAAAATACCCCTTGGACCAGCAATCATTGAGTCCCAACGCTTTAGGCATCGCCCTGAGTGGCATGGTAAGGAAAGAAAGTGAGTCAATGTATTTTAACCAAAAATCACAGTCTTCAAAACAGAGAACTTTACTCCCCTGCATGATGAAATAGGGTGTTATGCCCAACTGTACCATACCTCTCAGAATCAAGTAACCGTCAAATCCTCTCGAATTGTGGGCTATAAATGTAGATTTATGATAACGAGCTTTCCTAAAATGTGTGAGGAAAACTGTAACGCAGTCCAGACCAAAAGCACACCACTCTTCTCCTTGCAACGTCTTTGTACAGACTAGAAAGGGGATGTGAGTGTGATTGTTATCGACGAACGTCTCAAAATCATAGAATATGATTTTATCACTGGGCTCTACATCGCACGGTAGTTTTTGTACATAGCAAAGATGTCCTGTTCCTGTTGCCTCTGTGTCGCGGGTGGGTAATACCACTTTACATATTTAACATTTTAACTCGGGGCATTTGTGATTACCGATACCTGTAGCCACAGGTATATCGTAAAATAGCTTGCATTCAAGGCATTTTTTCCGCCGATCGCAAATGCTGAGGAGTTTACCCATTAGCGGATGTTTTTCCCTATGTTTGAGTAGACAAGTGGGTGAGCGACACAACATCCTGCAATCCTGGCATAAGACTGATTTTGTCGTTATTTTTACACAGTCGGGATCTGTACAGACCACGCAATGGCCGTTGCATTTGTGTCTGTTGGGTTTTTCGTAACCTCTGTAGCAGTAGTGGCAAACGTACAGTTTTGACAAAAATCCTTTAATGTTGATGATGCCGCTGTAATGATTCTGAGATAAATACAGATACAACAGATTTTCTGATTTGGGGGAATCTGACATACTTTTGTTTCTCATTCTAATTCTGTTTTTCAACAGACGGTTGGCGAACCCAAATTCACACTGAATAATTCAAACAGCTGGAAAAAAAATTCTTATTTTATCTGTAAAAGTGTCTCACAATCTGCTGTATGTGCTTTTGTCTTTTTTACAGGAATAATTGTGACGACGGGGTCGCATCGTGATGCGGGTGTGTTCTCCCAAGGATGCAGACGGCTTCGGACACAGCTTGCAGGTAGGAATATGATTTATTTAACATATCAATCATACGGTGAATGACAAAAAACATGCACGTAGCACAAAAGGCAAAAACAAAAGGGCTAGCGTGGGAGCTAGCAAGCCAAAATAGCCTAGCGTGAAAACTAGCAGCTAAGAAACAGGAAATAATCGTCGTCACCAGTTGTGTAAGAACAAACTAGGAAGCCAGACCGAGTGAGGCCAGGGCAAAGACTAAATAGCCACAGGTGCGCGTCCCGAACACTAACCAGAGGCAGGTGAATGTAATCGGTTGACATGGCAACTGAAAACAAACAAAATCAAGGTGCTGAAAACACGTGACTCAAACATAAACAAACTATGATCCGGGCAGCGGATCGTAACAATACTTGAGACATTTGACACTTGTTTTGCATGACTGCAAGCTGAAAGTGTTATCATGTGTGTAATGACAAAGCACCTCCAACACAGAATTGTATTTGACAAGTTTTTACTGGATAAAACACCCAGAATGTACATGAAACATAGTACACATAAAACACTGAATATCAAGAATATATGAACGGCCTACCTTGTTTACTTCCCAAATGACATCCTCGCCATGTTTGGCAATCAAGCAAAAATATGACTACGCAAAGAGGAACGGAAAAACAGAAAATTGTTTAAAAAAATATAAACATTTTGCCACGCTTTGTCATAAAAATGTTGTGTCACTGTCCCCCTCCGTCACACTAACTGGTAGGGTTGGCTGCCCAATTCAGTACCTTTGTAGGTAATGACCAAATTCCCTCGGTACTATCAATTCACGGTGCCATAGTTGGATACCTTTGTTGCATGTGATGTCATGTCCGGTTTCAGACTGGTCATGTCTGCTTTCAGACTAAACACGGGCTCAGCCAAACTCCCTCTAAGTCACCTTGCCATTTTCAACACCAACAAAGTGTGCTTCATAAAAAAAAAAACGCTCAAACGTAAAGTAATGCTACACTCTTTCAAAATGCGCTAGCGTATAATTTGCATAGGATTTGCCATAGACAGTCTACTATTAGCATGGGTAATTTTACATGGCGATTTCAACACCTTCGAATTTGGTAAAGGAAACGACAACTAAGATTATAGTTGGAATTTTACAGTTTTGTGTAATGAGGACAATACTTACAGTATTGCCCCTTTGTAGGGCGCAACCAAACAAATTAGTCTTCCTGGAAAAAAGCCACTTTCTAGTTTGACAACATACCATAAATAGTTACACAGTGCTGCCATCTAATGGTCTTGGAAGTGCAACTGCATTGCAAATGAGACTAATGTCATCAGAAAACAAAATATAACAACTGGACAACATTTTTAAATGTTACATCAAAAAATGATTACCAAACCATTAACATTAACATACAAAAGTGCTTAAAAATGGTACTATTGTTCCAAAATATTAGTAGAAATAAAGATGACATGTGACACAAGGTGAATGTCATTGATAAGCAGCTGTCTATTGGCTTGAAAAGGAAAGAAGAAATCCTTGTCAATGTGATGACACATGAGCCCCAAATGATGACATCACAACTACATGGACACAAAGATCAACATCAACATGATTGACTGGCAAAATATTGTTGAAAAATGCAGATTTTCTCAGCCATAAAGAGCCAAAGAAGACATGATGGATGAGATGAGGAGCAATTAGTGCATAAATGTCCAAGTGTGATGAGGTCCCTCAGCGACGGAGACATCTCTCTGTGTTCCAGTGCACAAAGCATCCTGGAGGAAGAAGATGACTCAGCAAAGCAGGTGAATCCAAGTGCAGATGTTAGCATGTGGCAGAGTGAACATCATCTTCACACAAAGTCAGAAGAACATTTGGAGGTGCATGAAAAAGAAAAGTCCTCACTGTGTGCCGACTGCTGTGTCTCACTCAGCCTTCAGCCTTCAGGTCTCTCTGAGAGCTCGTTACCAGCGTCACCAGCTGTGGGAGCACAAAACGCACCGTGAGCTGCTTACGCTGCTCATGCTAAGCCAACACCTCACTCTGGTGAAGGAGGTCCATCCAGAAGGTGCATCTTCACTCATATCACATCTTTTCAGCTGTCAATTCAATCAGAAGCATCAAGAAGCAGAATTCTGCTCTTCTACTTTTGAATTTGTAGGTAATCCTTTTTTTGCATTGTCCCAGAACTTTACAGAACTTTCCTCCAGAAGGTCGTATCCTTGTCCATGTGATGTCAGATGAAACATAAATTATGTTGTTAGGCCACAATACCCAGCAATATGTTTGGAGGAGAAAAGGTGAGGCCTTTAATCCCAATAACACCATGCCTACCGTCAAGCATGGTGGTGGTAGTATTATGCTCTGGGCCTGTTTTGCTGCCAATGGAACTGGTGCTTTACAGAGAGTAAATGGGACAATGAAAAAGGAAAATTACCTCCAAATTTTTCCAGACAAGCTAAAATCATCAGCCCGGAGGTTGGGTCTTGGGCGCAGTTGGGTGTTCCAACAGGACAATGACCCCAAACACACGTCAAAAGTGGTAAAGGAATGGCTAAATCAGGCTAGAATGAATGAATTTTAGAATGGCCTTCCCAAAGTCCTGACTTATACGTGTGGGCAATGCTGAAGAAACAAGTCCATGTCAGAAAACTAACATATTTAGCTGAACTGCATCAATTTTGTCAAGAGGAGTGGTCAAAAACTCAAAAGCGCCTTATTGCAGTGAAACTTGCCAAGGGACATGTAAGCAAATATTAACATTGCTGTATGTATACTTTTGACCCAGCACATTTGCTCACATTTTCAGTAGACCCATAATAAATTCATAAAAGAACCAAACTTCATGAATGTTTTTTGTGACCAACAAGTATGTGCTCCAATCACTCTTTCACAAAAAAATAAGAGTTGTAGAAATGATTGGAAACTCAAGACAGCCATGACATGATGTTCTATCTTCTACCCAACTCTCTCGTTTGAGTCACACATTAAGAGTGTTACTAAAACGGCCTTCTTTCATCTCCGTAATATCGCTAAAATGTGTTCCATTTTGTCCACTAGCGACGCTGAGATCATTATTCATGCGTTCGTTACGTCTCGTCTCGATTATTGTAACATTATTTTCGGGTCTCCCTATGTCTAGCCTTAAAAGATTACAGTTGGTACAAAATGCGGCTGCTAGACTTTTGACAAGAACAAGAATGTTTGATCATATTACGCCTATACTGTATATACCTTTATATACATATATACTGACGGAGGCAGATAATTACATATATCCATATTTGTGTGTTACTTCTTTACTTTCCTAGTCATATTACAAACAGCTAGTGTTCTTCCAGTTGTTCTCTTTTGGTTGTCTGCAAGTACTGTGTGTGTCAACCTTGAGCTCGGAATGCAGGGAGTAAAAATACTCCTTTCTCTTAACTTATCCTGTCCTGTCTCTTCACAGAGTAGAACAATGGACGTTTGTATTACTTCTGGAGGGTGGGGGCGAGGGAGACATTATCGAAGAGAAGTTTTTCCGTATGTTAGATTAGACCATTTTAGCTGCGCTAGTGAAGGTTTGCTGTACTGGATTGGTCTCACGTTTATTTTCAAAGCTTTGAAAATAAATCACAAAGTACCCATTCTGTCTGGTGGTCAAATTGATCTCAGCTTATGTGTCATCAAAAGAACTTGGGATTGACCAGCAACTTAAATTCCCTGGGAGGAACATCTGGTCCAAACGCAACAATACATATACATATACCTATACTGGCTCACCTGCACTGGCTTCCTGTGCACTTAAGATGTAACTTTAAGGTTTTACTACTTACGTATAAAATACTACACGGTCTAGCTCCATCCTATCTTGCCGATTGTATTGTACCATATGTCCCGGCAAGAAATCTGCGTTCAAAGAACTCCGGCTTATTAGTGATTACCAGAGCCCAAAAAAAGTCTGCGGGCTATAGAGCGTTTTCTATTGGGGCTCCAGTACTATGGAATGCCCTCCCGGTAACAGTTAGAGATGCTACCTCAGTAGAAGCATTTAAGTCCCATCTTAAAACTCATTTGTATACTCTAGCCTTTAAATAGACACTCTTTGTAGACCAGTTGATCTGCCGTTACTTTTCTTTTCTGCCCTCCTCTCCTTTGTGGAGGGGGGGGGGGCACAGGTCCGGTGGCCATAGATGAAGTGCTGGCTGAAGTCTGGACCCGGGGTGGACCGCTGGCCTGTGCATCGGTTGGGGACATCTCTGCGCCGCTGACCCATCTCCGCTCCAGATGATCTCCTGCTGGCCCCACTATGGACTGGACTCTCACTATTATGTTAGATCCACTATGGACTGGACTTTCACAATATTATGTCAGACCCTCTCGGCGTCCATTGCATCTGGTCTCCCCGGTCCTCTCCAAGGTTTCTCATAGTCATTCTCATTGACATCCCACTGGGTTGTGAGTTTTTCCTTGCCCTTATGTGGGATCTGAACAGAGGATGTCGTTGTGGCTTGTGCAGCCCTTTGAGACACTTGTGATGTATGGCTATATACTGTAAATAAACATTGATTGATTGATTGATGTTCTTTACAAGTGTATGTAAACTTTTGACCAGGACTGTACATGAAGACAGACACGCTAAATGGATTGCGCTCTCTATTTTGCTCATTTCAGAGACTCTGCGCACGAGTTAAGTAGATGAGGTTTGCACATGTTTTAATACACACAAACCTTTAGTAGATCAGGCACTTGATGTTCGTTATCATGACGACTCATCAAAAGTTGGCTGTGATACTTTCTATTGCGTGCTCTTACACCAGTATCAAGCTACTCCTAATGGAGGGAAGCTTTTATTTTCCTGCTAAACTTGTAACACGTGTCTACATCACACCTTAAAACAGGAAGTTTGCAAGTTGACCCTTACAAAGATACCAACAATCCAGAATTTTGATGGTAACAGAAACAGAAAGTCAATATTATATTGAATATACCTGACATAAAGGTATATAACAAAGATGAATATGTAATAAATTATATTTCAATCTTTGTGGGGGTAAACTTACAAAGTGTGTGAGTGATGCTTCACCACTGCTTTGTTTATTGTTATGCTTTCCAAGAAAGAGAAGATGTTTTACTTACCAGCTGGATCGTATTTGGCTGAAATGAAAGAGAAAGCAGGTGAAATTCACATCTCATAAATGACAGCAGAGACTTTTTCGCGTCTTCCTGAAAGAGGAAACATTTGTGTCCCTCACCTTGGCTGCTTCGGCGACGCTTGATGATGAAGATGATGATGATGATCAAGAGGACCACCACAGCGAGGACCGCCAGCGTGGCAGTGAGGCTCACGTTGCCTGTTGGTATGGTATGATTGATTTGTTTGACAGCTGCTTCATAAGTCCCATGAAGGAACATCAGGTGGTTACATTGACACTATTCAACATGTGTCTTTCTCACCTTCATGGCTTGCGTTGCTCAGGATGCTTCTTCTCTGCAGCTTGGTGACCAGGTCCTCCTCAACGCCAGACAGATGGAACACACATTCGTACTTGCCCTCCACCTCGGCCGTCACCTCCACTTTCAGCTCCACCGACATCTGGAAGGTTCCGTCGGGGTTGGGGAGCAGCTCTCCGTGCTCCACGTCCTCGAAGATCTGCTCGCCGTCTTTCCTCCAAAACAAGTCGGCTCGGTCGGGGTAGAAACCTGTCGCCATGCAGCTGACCGGAGAGGATGGCGTCTTCTGGAGGAGGAACACCTCCGGAAGCTCTGCCCAGGAAGTGACATGTGGATGGAGGATGACGTGGAGAGAAGATGGACGTAAAAATGGAGAATAAAGGAGAAAATGGAGGTAAAGATGGAGAGAAAAAGAGAGAATGGAGATAAAGATGGAGAGAAAGGAGGTAAAGATGGAGAGAAAAGGAGACAATGGAAGTAAACATAGAGAGAAAGGAGGTAAATATGGAGAGAAAAGGTGATAATGGAGGTAAAGAAGGAGAGAACAAGAGAGAAAGAAAGTAAAATGGAGAAAAAAAAATAAAGATGAGAGAAAAGGAGAGAATGAAGTTAAAGAAGGACAGAAGAAGAAAATAGAGGAAAAGGAGAGAAAAGGAGGAACGTGAGAATGAAGGTAAAGATGGAGAGATTGGACATAAAGATGGAAAGAAAAGTAGAGAATAAAGGTAAAGATGGAGAGAAAATGAGACAATAAAGGTAAAGATGGAGAGAAATGCAGAAAATGGAGGTAGAGAAGGAGAGAAAAGGTGAGAATTAAGTTAAAGATGGAGAGAAAAAGACAATAAGACAATGAAGGTAAAGATGGAGATAAAAGCAGAAAATGGAGGTAGAGAAGGAGAGAATTACGTTAAAGATGGAGAGAAAATGACAATAAAGGTAAAAATGGGGAGAAAGGGAAACGATGGATAGAAAAGGAGAGAAAGAAAGTAAAGATGAATAGAAAAGGAGAGGAAGAAGGTAAAGATAGATAGAAAAGGAGAGAATGAAGGAAAATAAGGAAAGAGAAGGATACAATGGAGGTAAAGATGGAGAGAAAAGGAGAAATGAAAAGGAGAGAATGGAGGTAAAGATGGAAAAAAAAGGAGAGAATGAAAGTAAAGATGGAGGGAAAGGGAGAGAATGGAGGTAAAGATGGAGAGAAAAGGAGAGAATGGAGGTAAAGATGTAGAGAAAAGGAGGTGAAGAGAAAAGAGTATAAAGTGCAATGTCAGTAATGTTCCTATAGGGGGAGTGCTAACATGTTAAAAGGTGAAAGTACAAGGTGTGCTTCTACCTGTTCTCATTAGGACCTTCTTCCCAAACTCCACATACTTCTTCAAGTAAGAAGGACAACGCTCAGT
This sequence comes from Nerophis lumbriciformis, assembly GCF_033978685.3. Taxonomy (NCBI): domain Eukaryota; kingdom Metazoa; phylum Chordata; class Actinopteri; order Syngnathiformes; family Syngnathidae; genus Nerophis; species Nerophis lumbriciformis. The sequence goes on from NC_084580.2 coordinate 22,699,565, forward strand.
GTAATAATACTTAAGGTAGTTTATGTCAAGTATTTCTTGGTCCCACTTGAGTTTGGAGGGGAAAGCTTGTTGTATTGCTGCAGTCCATGTCCATGTTTTCATGTCCAACGATATGAAATCTTCTCCATCGTAACTGAACTGCCTCCAACCTTTAACCTCATCAGTCTCATCATTCCATTCACATCCTGACATCATCTGGAAAGTGTGAACACCTGAGAGACACAAAGTGTTGTAAAGCAGAGTGAAACTAACACACATGTCTTTGTTGTAGGTTATTATGGGATGGACAGAGACAAGGTATATCAGTGCAGTAATGTGTGTTTTTAATACAGTATACAAATATCAAATATATTAGAATAGTAGAAAGTTCAACATAAACAAACCTCCAGTTTGGTTGAAAAGCTTCTTGGCTTTTTCAATGTTGTCTTTGAAGTCATGCTCGCTAACAAAATTCTTCTCTGTTTGTCTCTGCCAGTAGTTTGGATCCTCTGCTGTGATTTTGTTCATCCAGTCCTGTTTGGATTCTGCTTTCCTGATGTTGTTGTCATAGTAACTAACCTCAACTTCATCAACATAACCAACATTCACATACTCTGGGAAGTTTGGAACTTGAGAGGATGCAGTGGTGAAATACTTGACTGAATGAATCACTGAAAGACAAAAGGCAGAAAAACAACATTTGATTGTTTAGTTTCATGTTGAACAATTCCTATTTGAAATGATGTTGTCTTCATTTCAACTTCAAACACTGCTGCTTCTCACAGTAAACAATCACTTCCTGTTCTAAGAGACAATATTTCATATTTATACCTCACTTTAAGACCACACACATGAATAACTTGACTTATTTCCTTCTACAAGTGTAAGTGTCAAATAAATATATGACATTATTGCTAGCAGAGAAGTAAAAGTAGTTTTTCTAGGTGAGGAGAAGTTCAAACTAGTGATGTCACTGCCACACCGCGGTGAGGGAAGTCTTGTCTTGGATTTTTCTGTCTTGTGATTTGCATGTTTTATTTTGAAAAGCAACTCCTCTTGTTTCAGATCACGGGTCCTTCCTCTTGTGTCACCAGTCTGACGTCATCCCTGACCCTTGATTGTTTCCACCTGTTTCCTATTACCCTCAAGTTCCATATAAGCCCATGCCTCCCCTTGTTCTGTGCCAGATTGTCTCGAGCTTTCGTGCCTGTCTATCATCCATGTTCATGTCCAGGCCTTGCCTCGTCCCACGTCTACTTCCTTGTATCCAGAAATTCACCCGCTGTAATTTTGAGTTAACTTTTTCTCCTCCCTCAGAGCGACTTTTGTTATCTAGCCTTTTTTCAACCGCAGTGGTGAGTTAGGATTTTTTCCTAATGATCTTCCTTCCTCAAAGTTTTTGAGTGATTTTTTTGTTTACACTTATTAGAATAAGATTAGAGTACCGTATTTTCCGCACTATTAGCCGCACCTAAAAACCACAAATTTTCTCAAAAGCTGACAGTGCGCCTTTTAACCCGGTGCGCTTTATATATGGATTAATATTAAGATTCATTTTCATAAAGTTTCGGTCTCGCAACTACGGTAAACAGCCGCCATCTTTTTTCCCCGTAGAAGAAGCGCGCGGTGCATGCTGGGATATGTGACGTTTCATTTCCATTTGTGTGTTTATGTAAAGACCCCAAAATGGCTCCTATTAAGTGTGTTGTCTGTCTAATTATAAATAATGCAGACGAGGCGTGTTAACTGAGTTCTCAACGTTTACTCACAGCGTGCTCATAACCACATTCTAACTCCCAGCATACAACAACGCTTCTCAGGGCTACCGCGCATGCTCGTCACTATCGTTGCATGCTGGGTAGTGTAGTTGTTATATTTGCTAGCTCATCACATCACATTAAGAGACACGCTTACGCGCTTAATTCAATACTCGCCGTCATTCCGGGTGGATTGACAAAAGACCTCCAGCCGCTAGATATTGGTGTCAACAGGGCATTCGAAGCTAGACTGCGAACGGCGTGGGAACAATGGATGACAGAAGGCGAACACACCTTCACTAAGACAGGGAGACAGCGCCAGACGACGCCAACATCTGCCAGTGGATTGTAAATGCCTGGGCAGATATTTCGGTCACAACTGTGGTCCGAGCTTTCCGGAAGGCAGGATTCACAGAACTGCTGGACAACAGCGACACTGACTCCGATTACTTCGACGAGACGGAACCGGCCATTTTGGATCCCACATTTGCCCAACTTTTCAATTCGGACACGAAGGAGAAGAATTCGAGGGATTTATGAATGAAGAATAACTTCAGAAAGTGAGCGCTATGTTTATTTTGTGTGTTGTGACATTAACGTTCGAGCAACATTATGTTGCTATTGCTCTGCACTATTTTGAATTTTACTATGTTTGTGATTGCACATTTGCGTACATTTTGGGAGTGAACGGAGTTGTTAGAACGCTGGTTTTTAATATATTATTAAAGTTTGACTGACCTATCTGACTGTTTTTTTGACATTCCTTTAGCGCAGTTAGATGCGGCTTACAGCACGGGGCGGCTTATAGGTGGACAAAGTTTTGAAATATGCCGTTCATTGAAGGCGCGGCTTATAACCCAGGGCGCCTTATGGTGCGGAAAATACGGTAGTCATTTTTATAGTCATTATTTTCTTCTTCCTGTTGGAGCGTTTTTTGTTAAAGTTTTTATAGCAGATACGGCGCCAATTATAGTTCGTCTTTATTTTCGTATTTCCTCCTTTTGGAGTGATTTTCGGTTATTCTCTTTTTGGGTCCTTTTTTCGCTGTCTGTTTTTTGTGACTCATAGTAATTGAATATACTCTGCTCTGGAGGTTAAAGAGTTTTCAAAATAAAAGCTTTATTAGGAATCCTATCTCTGCATCTGAGTCCCTTCTTTCGTCCAAGCCTGACAGTCACTGCCAAAGCATGGAAATATAGCAGCGCCTTATGGGATGTTTACAATGGAATACAACAACAATATTATAATACTCTTCATTTAAATATTAGGACTATTCCCAGTAAAAAAGCATTTAAGAAACATGTAAAGTCACTTTTTAGACTTAAGAGTTAATATTTCATGTTATCAGTTTGAGAACTTTTTTTTTTCTCTTTCCCTTTTTCCTTTTTTTTTTATTGTAACTGGATCTGTGTACTATTATGTTATTTTATTATTTGGAGAATTTGTTTTTCTTTTAATTTCTTTTATTTGTAACTGGATTTGTGCATTATTATTTTACTTTGAACTTTTGGAAAAGGACCCCAGGAAGACTAGCCTGGCGTTTGTGCGTCGGCTAATGGGGATCCTCAATAAACAATAAACAATAATCCATCCATCCATTTTCTACCGCTTGTCCCTTTCGGGATCAATTATATCCATTATTTCAGAATAATTCCGACCAATAGAGTAATTTTTGTGTACATTAAATTATTCTGATCTACATCTCATTTTATAACTGATACTACTGATTGTTTCCTGGATTAATTATTGTTATTGTCCTATTTAAAATTGAAACTAACGTTTCCGAAAATGCTAAAGTAAAAAGTTTGATGTAGTTTGCTGTTAAAGTGAGACAACTTGAACAAATTTGACTCATGAAAAGTTTGAGCAACAAATGAAGATGCAAACTATTGACTGATTGATGTTGGTGAAAAGAGAAGAGCGTCAATAATAATGAGAAGAAGTATTTAGGATGAAATGAGCATGTAGGAATGAGGTGTATAAAGTTGTCAAGAAAGTGGACTTACCAGGCGTCACGCTGTGTGTTTGTACAACTAGGAGGAAGAAGAAAAGCAAGTTCATCATTAAATGTCACAAGTGCACAAGTCAATAAAAAAAGTTTCTAGTTTTAATCCTCAGAGAAAAACAAGGCGACGACATCTTGCTTCACGAGTAAACATGAAATGGACGCCAAAAACAAATTAACTTTCTACTTCCTGCTCAACAAGCAGGGAGTGTTACAACAATGAGATTAAAATTTAAAGAAAAAATATAAGTAAATGAAATAAATACAAAATTGGACTTGTTTAAAACAACTTCAATTTCTCCAACAAAGATATTAATTTAAGGCTGTTTATACTTTTTACCATTTTCCAAAATAGAATTAATATTTTAACGTCGGAAATTGGGTTTCACTTTAAGAAAGCGACTTTTGTGTAGGAAAAATGTAGCTCTCACGAGCTGGGTTGCATATGACGTCATACGGTTTGTTCTTCTTCGTGGCTTAATTGACACGATGGTCAAGCAGCTGCAGCGTAGAAATAAAAGAAGTGAGAGTGAGTGTAGAGTTTGAGCACAAAATGTCTTATAGCTGGCTTGCAATCACGTGACCTAGAGGCACATCTGGCCACTTCCGGGTTTCAGACCATGGTCTAGAGTCCCATTAGGCTTCTGTTTAATTACCTGAATCCTTGCAGAAAGGTTTAGCAGCAAATATAAAAGCGATCATTAAAAAAAAGATATTTAAAATGGGATGGAGTGGATTTTTACACTCTTAATAAAAATATTGTTTTTAAAGATTGAAATCATTTATCATCAGCAAGACGTTACTGACCTCACTTCATTTGACACTCACTAGATCGGCGCCGAGAGGCGCCCAGTGCGGTGACGCAAGCGATCCCTGAGAAGCTGGCGGGGGCCCCGGGGAGAGTTATCTTTTCTGTGTGAAGGGCAGTGCGCCCTGGAATGGGTTCGTCCCGAGAGAGGGGCCCGCGCCCTGGCAGGGCCAAAATTATTCCCGGGTGTGGCCACCAATGCTGCTCACTGCTCCCCTCACCTCCCAGGGGGTGAACATGGGGGTGGGTCAAATGCACCACACCAAGTGTGTGTGACTATCGTTGGGACTTTAACTTTAAAATGATACCGAAGATATATTTGAAAGACTCACTCATTTAATCACATCAACGATTGTTCGTTACGTTTGTTTACCTTCATAAATCATGTGCTGTGTGTTGATAATCGACAATATGAAATGAAGAGAAACATTTTAATTGTTTCATCTTTTATATAGGCATAAGGCCTTTCAAGAAAGACAATATTAATAACTATATATGTATATGCCAATAAGAATGTAAGATGAAGGTGCTCATGCACAATCTTATTCATGTACTCTTCTCTTATTATAAACAGGAGGCTGCAACAACAATCCCAACACACAGCAATTCCACTCAGTCTACACCAAGCTGGCATTGAACCCAGCAAAACTGGAAAAGCCACAGCACAAGACAACACTAAGATCCTCCCTATGACGGAGGACTCGGAGGACAACATTCCAGATGCCTTCGACGTGGTGCCAAGAGTTCTTGTCCAGAATGACTATGCCAACTGAACACCACCTCAGAACTGTCCCTTATCGGACAACCGTGTCACATACATTGGTGGCTGGGTGGTAAGAAACATTCTCACCAGGCTAACGTGTCACACATGTAGATTTATGACATTGTTATCACCAGGAAAGATGAGGTCACCTACCTAGGTTCCATTCTAGAGGCTAATCTTTCCTGTGATAAAATGGCAACCAAGGTAATCAAAAAGGTCAACCAACGAACGAGATTTCTCTATAGAATCTCCTCTCTGGTCAACAAAAGCACCATGAGGATTCTGGCGAGAACTCTCGTTCAACCCTTTTTCGATTACGCATGCACCTCCTGGAGTTGGTAGAGTGGCCGTGCCAGCAATCGGAGGGTTGCTGGTTACTGGGGTTCAATCCCCACCTTCTACCATCCTAGTCACGTCCGTTGTGTCCTTGGGAAAGACACTTCACCCCTTGCTCCTGATGGCTGCTGGTTAGCGTCTTGCATGGCAGCTCCCGCCATCAGTGTGTGAATGTGTGTGAATGGGTGAATGTGGAAATACTGTCAAAGCGCTTTGAGTACCTTGAAGGTAGAAAAGCGCTATAAAAGTATAACCCATTTATCATTTATCCAAAACCTTCAAATCGAAACTCCAAGCATCCCAGAACAAGCTAGTCAGATTACTTTTCGACCTCCACCCCAGATCCCACCTCACTCCTACCCACTTCTCCAAAGTGGGCTGGCTCAGGGTGGAGGACAGAGTAAAACAACTTGCACTGAGCCTAGTCTATAAAATCCGCTACACCTCCCTGATACCGAAGTACATGTCAAACTACTTCCTTAACGTAAATGACCGCCATAACCACAACACCAGGGGGAGCTCCACTAACCACGTTAAACCCAGATTCCGAACTAACAAAGGTCTTAACTCATTCTCTTTCTATGTCATATCAATGTGGAATGCGCTCCCAACAGGTATAAAAGAAAGTGCATCTCTCTTTTCCTTCAAAACCGCAATAAAAGTTCACCTCCAGGCAGCTACAACCCTAAACTAACACCCTCCCCGGATTGTTAATAATCAAATGTAAACAATCAAATGCAGATACTTTTTCTTATGCCTTCTGATCGCTCTCTCTCTCTCTCTCTCTCTCTCTCTGCCCACTACTTGCTGTCCATATCCTACCAAGTCAGACCTACACTGTTCCAATATCCATTTCTCTGTTCTCAATTGTTGATGACTGATGACAACAACCAAACCTAACCCCACACCCCCGCCCCCCTCCACACCTCCAGCAGCACCAAGAGCGCTTTTGTGTACTAGAAAACAAGTTAGATGCTGCTTTTGCTGACATTTTAGCTCGACTGGAATTGATTTACCCAGGCTCTTCTACTCCGTCGGCGCCCTAACAAGCCGCCTCTGCCGCTGCAGCCCCCATACTGCCCCCTGCTTCCTTCGAACCGAAGATCGCTAGTCCCAGAGCCTTTGAAGGGGATTTTTAACTTTGCCGTGGCTTCTTGGTCCAGTGTGACATGGTTTTTCGTCACCAGCCCTCTCGTTACACTTCTGACGGGGCCAAGATAGCCTTTATTTTTTCATTATTGACAGGAAAGGCCCTCCAGTGGGCCACGGCAGCAGTTGACCACAACATTGGCCTCATCACAAATTTTGACGCGTTTCGCTCTGAGTTCCAGGCAGTTTTTGATCAACTCACGGATGAAGGAGACGCCGCCTCACATCTTCACTCCCTCCAGCAAGGTTCTCGGTCTGTTGCAGACTACACCCTCGAGTTCCGTACCCTGGCCGCTGACAGCGGGTGGGATAATAAGGGCTTGTTGAGCGCCTACCGTCGGGGCCTCTCCAACGAAATCAAGAACGGATTGTTGCGAGACAGCCCGGCCACCTACCATGACCTCATCCAGTTGGCCCTGCTCATGGACCAGAGGCAAAAGGAATGGGCAGTGGAACGAAGACTCGCAGCCCGCGAGAGGACCAGACGGCTGGCGTGGGAGAATCGGACCGCGTCCTATAAGGGGCAGCACGGTGGAAGAGGGGTTAGTGCGTCTGCCTCACAATACGATGGTCCTGAGTAGTCTTGGGTTCAATCCCGGGCTCGGGATCTTTCTGTGTGGAGTTTGCATGTTCTCCCCATGACTGCGTGGGTTCCCTCCGGGTACTCCAGCTTCCTCCCACTTCAAAAGACATGCACCTGGGGATAGGCTGATTGGCAACACTAATATTTGGCCCGAGTGTGTGAATGTGAGTGTGAATGTTGTCTGTCTATCTGTGTTGGCCCTGTGATGAGGTGGCGACTTGTCCAGGGTGTATCGCGCCTTCCGCCCGATTTTAGCTGAGATAGGCTCCAGCACCCCCTGCGACCCCGAAGGGAATAAGCGGCCGAAAATGGATGGATGGATATTCCCATTTAGATAAACAATGATTCATAATTGTCGCACGGAAAAGGGGGGTGAAGCCAAGCATCTTTTTGTGTCGTTCGCCATTGCCGGGTCTAAATTGGCTGTCAAACGGTACCAACTTGTCAGAGTACGTCTTCATCCTTCTACTATCCGGGTGAGAGGCACGATTCATGATCTGGAATAATCTTTCACCAGCACCGAGGCGAGGAAGGAGCTCACCAGCCGGTGATGTCAACATAGACACACAAGCTATAAATAGTTTGTCTGCGTTAGCACTTATAATAACAATATCACTAATACTTGGTTGCTATTCAAGCCACAAAATGCAAATGGAGTATCGTTGGCGCTTTTTGGATGGTTATAGAGGACCTCCCTTTGGCTCCATTGCAAGTGGACTTTTATTTACATTTATGAGTTAGAATGTGATTTAAAAAAAAATATATCCATCGTCATGTCTTTTATAATGATTGTGAACGACATAAAACATTCCCCCAAAAAAGAACAGTTCCCCTCTAAATTCAAATGATTAGATTTAAGACTTTAAGTCTATGAGCATGAAGTGATGAAGCCTACTTGGATGAGAGGACAAACGTCTTCTAAGACAAAGTGAACAGTCCAGTTGTGATGGATTGAATGCCCTGAGAATAAAATGATATGTGCTTACTTGGACTGTGATGAAGCTGTGAGGACTCAGGTGGTTTGTCTTCATGCTCTTCAGTCTTCACAGAGACAACAGTCAGTGGAAACTTGCTGAGATCATCCTCCTCCTGCCCTAGAAGACACTCTGGTGGGAGCTGTGGATCCTCCTCTTCCTCTTTAATGTGAGGGGGCTGCTGGACGTCTGTTGGGTAAATAAGTAAATAAGATAAAGAGAGAATATAAATACACGGGAAATACCACCGTTTTTCCTAAAATTACCGTATTTTCCGCATTATTAGCCGCACCTAAAAACCACAAATTTTCTCAAAAGCTGACAGTGCGCCTTTTAACCCGGTGCGCTTTATATATGGATAAATATTAAGATTAATTTTCATAAAGTTTCGCTCTCGCAACTTCGGTAAACAGCCGCCATCTTTTTTCCCGGTAGAACAGGAAGCGCTTCTTCTTCCACGCAAGCAACCGCCAAGGTAAGCACCCGCCCCCATAGAACAGGAAGCGCTTCTTCTTCTACTGTAAGCAACCACCCGCCCGCGTAGAAGAAGAAAAAGCGCGTGGATATCACCGTACGTTTCATTTCCTTTGTGTGTTTGCATCTGTAAAGACCACAAAATGGCTCCTACAAAGCGACAAGGATCCGGTTCATGAAAAGACGCAATCTCTCCATCCGCACACGGATTACTACCGTATTTCACAGCAACTGATATTCCTGTGAACCGCACTGTGGAACGGGAGCACGTACGGTGAATATTCGCACCACAGGGAATGAGAAGTCATCCTTCACTGTGGTTCTAGCTTGCCATGCTAATGAAACTTCCACCCATGGTGATATTCAAAAGGAAGACCTTGCCAAAAGAGACCTTTCCAGCCGGCGTCATCATAAAAGCTAACTCGAAGGGATGGATGAAGAAAAGATGAGCGAGTGGTTAAGGTAAGTTTAAGTTTACGCGAAGAGGCCGGGTGGCTTTTTTCACGCAGCTCTGTCCATGTTGATATACGTATGTTTGTGATTGCACATTTGCGTACATTTTGGGAGTGAACAGAGTTGTTAGAACGCTGGTTTTTAATATATTATTAAAGTTTGACTGACCTATCTGACTGTTTTTTTGACATTCCTTTAGCGCAGTTAGATGCGGCTTACAACACCGGGCGGCTTATAGGTGGACAAAGTTTTGAAATATGCCGTTCATTGAAGGCGCGGCTTTTAACCCAGGGCGCCTTATGGTGCGGAAAATACGGTAATTCAAAAGTGGTACAGTGAGTACGAAAACCAACTTGAAAATTTGATGGGGGTCAATTTGAAAAGTGTTTTATAAAGACGAGGCAGCATTGATTGAGGCATTCTTAACTTTACACTCACTGATGTAAAGTGTGTAAATATTGTATTCTGTATATGGTCTATGACACTTAAACGTTATATCTAAACTTAACCACAATCTTGTAATGACATAGTCATTACCATAACTTCAATATCATGGAAATAAAAAAAATCTAATTCCAAAATCACTTAAAAAAAAACATTCATGGTATGTTTTTGTCATCATGCAAAATACTTTTTTGTGGCCGTTTTGTTGGCTGGGCTAAAGGAACTTTTACCAAAAAATGTTTTACTATGTGGTGTTTTATGGAGTATCTCCATCAACAATTCCTCTTTAGGAATTGGAGACCATCTATGACACGCCGAAGGAAAGTCAGTCACCTTTATGTTCTTTTAATAAATCAAGTGTTGAATACTTTGGTTATTGAAAATAAATGTTTACTTTCACTTATTGATGCATGTAGGTCAAAATCAGGAAGTGAAATTATAACTTTAATTAGGTTTGATTACAGTATAAAATGTATTTAGTGACTGTGTGAGTTTTGTGTAAACATGTTGATTTTTACATCTTCTTGGGGACTGGAACACAGATATGTCCTGAAAGGATGCATCCATTTTTAAAACCTTCACTAAGCTGTGCCAACATTGCCTCACTTAGCTCATTAAGCAAACTACCAGGGTGAGTGAGTCCTTTTAAACCTTCACAGACCTCGTTGTTACTTCTGACCAGTCTAAGATCACCACACGTGGAACTACTGTATGCGGCTTAAGTGATCAATCCATTTTATTTTACCCGTAAAGAACATAGAACCGAGGCTGACGGCCACAAAACAAGCAAAGCTAGAATCCTCAATACCTAGACTAGCAAGGCTTTCAATGACAATCTGGCAAATTAAGACTCACGCTGGTACTTGCAAGTACACAGGTTTTTGAGTTAATTCCTAACCTCAGAAAAGTAGATAACTTCACAGTCAAAGTGGGTTACAATATTATAACAAACAAAGATGAGATTACCTATCTTGGCTGTATTTTAGAGACTAATCTCTCCAGGGAAAAAATTGGTAGCCAAAGAATCATTCGACAAATATGTTCTTACTAGTGTTGTCCCGATACCAATATTTTGGTACCGGGACCTGTACTAAAATGTATTTCGATACTTTTCTAAATAAAAGGGACCACATAAAAGTACATTATTGGCTTTATTTTAACAAAAAATCTCAGGGTACATTAAACATATGTTTCTTATTGCAAGTTTGTCCTTAAATAAAATAGTGAACATACTAGACAACTTGTCTTTTAGTAGTAAGTAAACAAACAAAAGCTCCTAATTTAGTCTGTTGACATATGCAGTAACATATTGTGTCATTTATATTCTATTATTTTGTCAAAATTATTAAATGACAAGTGGTAAAAAATTGATTATTAATCTACTTGTTCATTTACTGTTAATATCTGCTTATTTTCTGTTTTAAGATGTGCTATCTACACTTCTGTTAAAATGTAATAATCACTTATTCTTCTGTTATTTGATACTTTACAATAGTTTTGGATGATACCACAAATTTGGGTATCAATATGATGCCACACACCAACATACACCATTCCACTAAAATACCCATGCAGCTGACTACATACTTCCAAAAAGTAAAATATATTCACCATTACAACACCGGAGGTAGTTGAACGAATCCCATTCAACCCAGATTTCACTCCAAAAAAGGTTCTAATTTGTTTGCCTGCTATACCACCAAAATGTGGAACTTCTTATCAATAGCCATACAGGAGTGTAAATCCCTTACTTCCTTCAAAGCCCTTTTGAAAAGACATTACAGGTTGTGGCTACTCGTAACTGGGAATAAACAAAGCCTTTCGCTTTTTTTTAATTATTTTTGTATTTTAAATGCTACTTTGTACATAGTACTGTGTGAGTTAAACAAATATTTCAACTGAAACCATGTCATGCTTTCTTGTAGCAGTGAATGTGTACCGTGATGAAAGTGTACCCTTTTCTATGCAAACTTCTCATAAGTCCTTCAATCAATCAATCACACAGTTACAAACTGAGAGAAACATCAACCTCAAACTGTCTTGTTTTCATGAAGAATCTAAATGAAAGCATTGCATCATCCCCACAAGACAATGCATCTTCCTATTGAAGAAAAGTGTTACTAATGAAATATAAAGTTAGTAAAGATGTGAGAGTAAGAAGTCAACAAACCTGTTCTGTGTAACACAACTTGATGTTTCTTGAAAACAGCGTCCAGTAGTTGATGTTGTCGCTCCTTCTCCTCTTTTGTTGGACAAAGTTCCTCCTCATACTTTGCTATCGTTCTTTCGCACATTTTCACACAATCACAACACTTTACACTCACATTTGATCTCTACTTAGCGATGTGTTGATAACGTCCGCGTCTCTTTGTTAGCAGCTAACAAGCTAAGCTAACTAGCAAGCTAAGCTAGCACAAGACGCGATAAAGTGCGCTCAGACTAATGTATCCGGACACAAACAACTACTAATGTAACCGAGGGTTTATAAATGTCGCCTATACTGTAGAAACTACAAAATAACAAACACGGAAGCTCCAGATTTACACGAGGACCACTTTATTTTCTTTTTTTCAAAACCTTCGCTCCACTACAACGTGTCATCACTTCCGCTCTTGGCGCCTTCAAAATAAGAGCACAAGGCATATACTGTATAACAACTTATAACAGGAACTTAACATTATAAAGAGGCAAGCCCATAAAAATAGGTTACATACCTCCCCTCCTACAAAAAGAAATGTCCTCGTTTCAACACCATAACAGAATAAGTGCAAAAACAACACATGCAGTTAAAACACACACAAAAAAATATATATATGCATGTCCCCCTCACACCACTGCACAGTCACGGATGCCACACTATTCCCACGTACACCAGAAAATTATGATACACCGTAGCATCCAGACATACTATACACATATGAAACATGTGCCATCACAGTAAGAACATGTTAAGTGACCTTGACAACCTCCAACCGAAAGCCCAACTTTTGTTTAATTTTCCTTCTATTTTTAAACAGCTAACCAAAAGTGACAAAAGTCCTTGAAACAAACTGGTCTGTAGTGGCTCTCTGGTGCCTGTAATCTGAACAGTCCCTGTGTCACCAGAGATCAGCGGCTCGTCATCCCCAGCACCCCCCTCTGGCAACCCCTCGTCCAGCAATGAGGGAGCCTGACGAGGAGAAGCAGGCATGCCATTTGAAAAACCAGCAGCCATCGGTAGTGTGTATGGTTTCAGTCTATCATAATGGACGACCTGCCCACGTCCATCAAACTCCAAAGGGTTGCCAATATGATAGGTGAGTCCAGGTTCCCCCTGAGAGTCCAACACAGACAGGACCCTGTAGGGCCCCTTCCAGTGGGGAGCAAGTTTCATCCTGCCCTCTGTCGGATTACGTAGCCATATCAGATCCCCTACTGCATACAGCCGGTGACGCACAGCTCCATCATAGTACAGCTTTTGCTTCTCGTGAGCGTTGGCACCACCTTGCCTGGCACCAGCGAAAGCAGTCTCCAGCCTCTCTGCTAAAGAGGCCACAAAGTCAGCTTGAGAAAGAGGCAAGTCCAAGCGCACCAGGAGAAACTGCACCAACACATCCACTGGAACACGAGCCTCCCGTCCGTGAAGTAAATAGCACGGACTGTAGTTGGTGCAGGCATGCACAGATGTGTTATAGGGGAAAGTCACCTGTTTCAGATTATCATCCCACTCACCACCGCAAGCGAGCAACGATTTGGCAAGCTGGTCGATCAGAGTGCGGTTAAAGCGTTCAACCATTCCGTCCGATTTGGGATTATAAGGTGTAGTGCGTGTCTTTTTAATTCCCAGGAGCTGACACTGAAACATTGTAACACTCCGGGATCAGGTCTTTGCCACTCAGGAGTGGAAGTACAGTGTCCCATAGGTGTAGTTGGCCACAGGCATAATCCAGGAGGGCGTGATTTGCGACAAGAAAGTCCAAGCCCAGTAGCGCTGTTTGGACCCCCTAATAACATGGAAAACCTGCTGCCAGGAGGTCTTCTCCAGACGCAGAGTCCCTGTTATAGTGCCCAGTGTGTTGAGCAACTGTCCATTCACCGCCCGTGCAGCAATAAAATCCGCCGTTAAGGGTCGCTTGTGCAGGGCTGGAACAGACATGCGGAAGTTGTCACTGATAAACGACTCGGTTGCTCCTGAATCGAATAATATGTTAATTTCAGTCCCTTTAATGCTTCCCCTCACATTTGGGGTTTGCTGTTCTGTCTTGTCCGGTGTCATTGCATTGCTCATGGAGGGGATAAACATCCCTCCCTCCATAGGGCCCATAGGTTCTGTAGCTGATGTTTGGGCTGCAACATCAGCTACATCTCTTTTCCCGACTGGTTTGTTGCGTCTTCCCTCCTGGGGGAGAGAAAATGCACACCTCGCCGTCTCTGTGTTTCCTCATTAGAGGGGCTCCTAGCAGGTCTTGGACCCCGCCAACTTGGGGAGTTGGCTCGGTTGTTGTAGGGGCCCCAATAGTCCTGTTTCTCCCTCGGCCCTCATGCGCGCCGCTCGCGCAAGCCACGGTCAGGTAAACGCCCTCTCTGTTCATAGTCACGGTCAGGTGAACGCCCTCTCTGTTGACCCCATGGGCGAGACGGACAGCTTTGCTCCCCACAAGTACACTGACATTGACTTCCACGTACTGGATGAGGTGCTCGCCGTTCATCTTTCCAGTGGCTGGATCGCAGTCGGGTGTTTTCCTCTGCCATTTGTTTAATTTCCATCCTCATTTCCTTCATATCTGCAGTAAGTCTGTCCATAGTCCTATACAACCCACCGCCATGATCAGATATGGAGTGCACCATGGCCGCTGTACCGCTTTCAGTGGGAGGTGGGCGTACCTGTGTGCTGACACAGTCCATCCTTAGGGCCTCTCTGGCCATCTCATACCGGCCAGCGATGGTCAGGGCATCCTCCAAATCAGTCGCTCCCTGCTCATGACATTTAACTCTCACAGCTGGGTCGAGTCCAGCCTGAAATCTGTGAAATGTCTCCTCTTTTTGAGCTATATCACCGTAGCCTGGGAATGCCTCTTGAACTAGCTTGCTTATGTCTGCTGCATATACTTCCAGACTCTCTCCAGGAGCACGTAGGCGGGCAGAGATGTTTGCTCTGAAACAGTCTAGAAAACGTTTTTGTCCGAAAGCCTCCTGCAATTTCTCTTTCACCTGATCGTAGTCCACCTGAACGGCAGCTGGCAAGCTATCCCATAGAAGAAAAGCAGCCTTTGTCAGCCGCCTGGGTAAAATCCTCACCAGTTCATAGTCAAAGCTACTGCCCGTGCCTCCAACCAGCGCCTTCACTGCTACTTCATATTGTCTGTAACTGTGGGGGAATCACACAGCAGCGTATGGGGCTATATTGATTACGCCCACTCTCCTCACCAGTCTCCCACCAGCAGGGAAAACTTTGTTTTCCCTGCTCCTCACCAGTCTCCCACCGGAGACTGGTGAGGAGAGTGGGCGTAATCAATATAGCCCCATACGCTGCTGTGTGATTCCCCCACAGTTACAACACTTGATCTGTTCATGACTTCCACATTGTCCATATTCATGCTCCCCTCCACACCTTCCACATCTCATCTTAGCATGACACACACTACTATGTGCCCATAGCGTTGGCACTTGAAACAAGGTACTGGGGGTGGGACGTAAGCTCTAACGTAGAAACTTAAAAACCCTATCATGATTCTTTCCGGGAGGACTTCCTGGACAAACTGCACAGGCACAGATTTGCTCTCCGTATTTTTTCCGTGTCTAAGTGCCATCAATCTCTTCATCGTTGTGACAGTTCCCCCTTTTATTTCTCTTTTCAAATCTTCTAAATTTTCTCCTCTTGGGATTCCTGTCACGACTCCTCTTGCCCCATTTCGTTCTCCCACTTCCATTCTTTCCTTTATTATCTTATTGCACAGCTTTTGCAATCGCATTGCTTTGTTCTTTTGCTCTCCATTTTTACATTTGATCAAAAGGCTTCCGTCCTTTAGCACTTTGGCCATCTCCACCTCTCCAATGTCCTTCTTTAACCCCTTAACCAGTGTCATCAAACTAATATCCTATATGTCTTCATCTGACTTAAATGTATATATAATCTTGCAATTATCTACAATAATCTTTTTCCTCCTTTCTACTCCATCATCTTTGTGCACTCTTTTAGCACTCGACTTTCCTTCATGACTTCCTCTGCCCTTCTTTCCTCTCTCCCCTCTAGTCCTATCCATGTCCATACCTTCCTCATACATCCCCTCACTATCCCCTTCCATCTCTATTGTCGGAGGCAGATATTTACATATATCCGAATTTAAGTGTTACTTCTTTTATTTCATAATCATATTACAAAACAGCTAGTGTTTTTCTTCCAATTGTGGTCTTTTGGTTGTCTGCAAAATCTGTGTGCTTAACCTTGAATGAAGAATGTAAGAAAGAGAGATACTCCTTTCTCTTATCTAGCATTCTTCCCAGGTGCGGAGGACAATGGGCATGTGTTTTGGCTGGAGGGACATGAGTGCGAGGGTGGGAGAGAGAGAGACTTAAGAGGGGAGAGGGTTTTTCGGGGGGGGGGGGGGGGGGGGGGGGGGCAGACCATCTTGGCGGCGCGATTGAATGTTCTATGCTGGACTGGTCTCAATGTATATGCAAAGCTTTGCAAATATACTACAAAATACCTATTCTGTCTCTGGTGTTTTTTCTACCCAGCTTTAAGTGTCGTAAAGAGCTTGGGAGCGACTTGTGACTTGAATTCCCTGGGAGGAACAACTGGTCCAAACGCTAACACTATCCACTCACAAATCAGATTATGCACAACGGCCAAAAAGATTCAAACAATTGACACTCTCACTGTCAGCCATGATCCTTGGTCCACTTGCACTCCTGCCTCCGGGCCAATCCGCCAACTCTCAACCTTCGCCTCCGTTCCATCAATGCCCTTTTTTTCAGGAGTGACGGCCCTCCTCACTGCTGCTGATTGGCTGCCCTGGCCATGTGTGTGCTCCCATTCGCCGGTAAAAACTGTCACTCAAATTAAAAAAGGGCTGGACAGGTGCAGGCAATTAGGTCCATCAGTGACGTTAAAACTCAGCACGCTCAAACAAAACCAAATCAATAAAACCAATCAATAAAAAGCATGCTCATTAAACCCATTAAAATATATAACACGCATAAAAACAATAAAATCCACTTCTACACTGTGACACCCACACTGAATTGGGTTTTGAAAAAGGCATAAATGCCACCTAGTTGGCAGCTATACCAAAATAAGGCAAGGATAGAATTGAGTGTGGATCTTACAGCTTCTCAATGTATAAACTATTTACTTCCATCATGGCCAATTGATTAGAAGAAGTCTTATCTATATTGATACATAATGATCAAACAGGTTTTATACATCAACGCCAAACACAAGACAATATAAGAAAGACACTACATATTATGGATCATATACAAAGAACAAACATTGAAGCAATTATTATAAGGGTGGATGCTGAAAAGGCCTTTGATTCGGTCAATTGGAATTTTCTTGACAGAGTTGTATACAAATGTGCCTTCCAGGATATAATCATTAAAACTATACAGGCACTATATAACAATCCTGCTGCTAGGATTAAAGTCAATGGATACTTATCAAATAGTTTTACCTTAGAAAGGGGTTCTAGACAGGGATGTGCATGGTCACCATTACTCTTTGCAGTATACTAGCTCAGTCTATTAGACAAAAAAAAGGGAATTATTTTAAAGGGAGAGGGTTTAAATTGGCCTGCTGGTCTACCTCAGGCACCCAACATACTCTCTTCTTAAAGAGGAACATTATAACCAGACCTATGTAAGCGTCAATATATACTGTGATGTTGCAGAAAAAAGATATATTTTTTTAACCGATTTCCGAACTCTAAATGGGTGAATTTTGGCGAATTAAACGCCTTTCTAATATTCGCTCTTGGAGCGATGACGTCACAATGTGACGTCGCATCAGGAAGCAATCTGCCATTTTCTCAAACACTGAGTCAAATCAGCTCTGTTATTTTCCGTTTTTTTGACTGTTTTCCGTACCTTGGAGACAACATGCCTCGTCGGTGTGTTGTCGGAGGGTGTAATCCGTCCCTGTTCGTGTTGAACAGGGACGGATTCAAGTTGCACCAGTGGCCCAAAGATCCAAAAGTGGCAAGAAATTGGACGTCTGTTCCGCACACTTTACCGACGAAAGCTATGCTACAACAGAGATGGCAAGAATGTGTGGATATCCTGCGACACTCAAAGCAGATGCATTTCCAACGATAAAGTCAAAGAAATCTGCCGCCAGACCCCCATTGAATCTGCCGGAGTGTGTGAGCAATTCAGGGACAAAGGCCCTCGGTAGCACGGCAAGCAATGGCGGCAGTTTGTTCCCGCAGACGAGCGAGCTAAACCCCCTGGATGTCTTGGCTCACACCGTCCCGAAGATGATCAAGAGAAGAATATCAACCCTAGCTTCCCTGGCCTGCTGACATGAGGGTATGTCTACAGAATATATTAATTGATGAAAATTGGGCTGTCTGCACTCTCAAAGTGCGTGTTGTTGCCAAATGTATTTCATATGCTGTAAACCTAGTTCATAGTTGTTAGTTTCCTTTAATGCCAAACAAACACATACCAATCGTTGGTTAGAAGGCGATCGCCAAATTCGTCCTCGCTTTCTCCCGTGTCGCTGGCTGTCGTGTCGTTTTCGTCGGTTTCGCTTGCATACGGTTCAAACCGATATGGCTCAATAGCTTCAGTTTCTTCTTCAAATTCGTTTACGCTACCTGCCTCCACACTACAACCATCCGTTTCAATACATGCGTAATCTGTTGAATCGCTTAAGCCGCTGAAATCCGAGTCTGAATCCAAGCTAATGTCGCTATAGCTTGCTGTTCTTTCCGCCATGTTTGTTTGTGTTGGCTTCACTATGTGACGTCACAGGAAAATGGACGGGTGTATATAACGATGGTTAAAATCAGGCACTTTGAAGCTTTTTTTTAGGGATATTGCGTGATGGGTAAAATTTTGAAAAAAACTTCGAAAAATATAACAAGCCACTGGGAACTGATTTTTAATGGTTTTAACAATTCTGAAATTGTGATAATGTTCCCCTTTAAATTAATGCAATCATTTGAACAGTATGGTCAATTATCAGGATTTAAAATCAATATAGGTAAAACGCAGCTACTCTCATATCATTATAACCCACCAGGGGAAATCAGAAGCAGTTACCCCCTGATATGTCTTTTAAATACCTGGGCATCATTTTATAAAAATATATTACAAAATTATCAGAATACAATTATCTACCCATACATAAAAAAATAAAAGATGACATAGCACGATGGAACTTACTTACTTTTTTTAGCCTTAGCTGTCTAATTGATTCTATTAAAATGAATGCACGTCCAAGACTGCTGTACCTATTTCAAACCCTACCAATAGAGACTAACCAAAACCAATTCAGCTTCTTGTAGTGTAATGAAAGATTAAAGAATGCTCAGTTTTGAAACTATTAAAAGGATACATTTATTAAAAAAAACAAGACTTCTATCAATATTGGCAGTTGCGGCATTTTGGTAATATGAAGGTGAAAATTAAAAAAAAGACAAGCATATGTTTAATTGAACTGTTTACAAAAGTCTAGAATTCAGAAAACATTGAAAGAAGTGTTTCATGCTTGCATAAGAAATCATACTCAACTTCATATATTAAAAAAAAATGGGAGAAGGAAGGAGGGATAACTATATCGGAGGAAGAATGGACAATAAAATGGAAATATCAATGGACTTGTACCAGCTCACCAAGTGGAGGGAGTTTGGCTGGAAAAGTTGGATCAGATTTTTTTTGACACCTTGAATGAATACAATATTTACTTGGTCCTGCTGCTAGTTCACTTTTAGTGGTGTCATTTTGCTCGTAGTTAAGGAAATTATTTGATCTTAAATTTATAAATAATCCTCCATATTGACAGCCAATTTATTCAGCAGAGCAATAAAACTTGAATCACACAAAAAAGTAAACACAAATGCTGTCTTCCTCGTTGATAAAACATGATAGCAACATGCATCTGCTAGCTCACGATTGCCCCCACCTCTGTGTGGCGAGTTGGAGTACTACAAGAGGCACTCTAATACAGTGCTTAAATCTGTATTTTTAGTCTTATTATCAAGGAATAATGAGGTCACACTTATATTAAAACATTAATGCTAAGGTTTCCTCCAGTAGTGGACCGGTAATGTCTGATGATGATGATGATGATGATGATGATGATGATGATGATGATGATGATGATGTATCTGTGCAAGTGAACAAATGGATCCACAAGAGACAACAACTCTTTCCACAGACTACACACACACACCAGAAACATAAATCTTAGAAGCCTACAATAACATATTTGAAGAAGACTTTAGGATTAAAAGTGAAGATGTGAGGTGAAATAAGTACAAATGCAGCAATAAAAACAAGCAACTCCACTCACGATGGCTCTAAAGTTCAGTGATGTGTTGCTAACTTCAGCATTATTATTCTTCGTTTGTTTTACAGTAGTTAACATCCATGATGCATCCATTTAGCACAATCACTGTTTAAGTGTTTTTACATCCCTGCAGCTTCCATGACTGTTACACACTTATGTTCACTGACCTGATACTTAAACGTGAACATCTTATCACACACAGTGCAACTAAACGGTTACTCTCTAGTGTGTGTTCTCATGTGTATGGTCATGTATTGTTTTCTGGAGAAACTCTTCTTACAAACAGGGCAAGTAAAAGGTTTCTCTCCAGTGTGTGTTCTCATGTGTAATATAATTTCATACTTAGTGTTGAATCTTTGAGCACAAGCTGAGCAAGAAAAAGGTTTCTCTCCAGTGTGTGTTCTCATGTGTGTGGTTATGTATCGTTGACTGGAGAAACTCTTCATACAAACAGAGCAAGTAAAAGGTTTCTCTCCAGTGTGTGTTCTCATGTGTCTGGTCATGTTAAGCTTTGTGGAGAAACTTTTCTTACAAACAGAGCAAGTAAAAGGTTTCTCTCCAGTATGTATTCTCATGTGTGTGGTCAAGTTAAGCTTTAAGGAGAAACTATTTTTTACAAACAGAGCACGTAAAAGGTTTCTCTCCAGTATGTGTTCTCATGTGTAATGTAATTTCATTCTTAGTTTTGAATGTTTTAGCACAAGCTGAGCAAGTAAAAGGTTTCTCTCCAGTGTGTGTTCTCATGTGTCTGGTCATGTTAAGCATTTTGGAGAAACTTTTTTTACAAACAGAGCAAGTAAAAGGTTTCTCACCGGTATGTGTTCTCATGTGTAATATCATTTTATTCTTAGTGTTGAATCTTTTAGCACAAGCTGTGCAAGTAAAAGGTTTCTCTCCAGTGTGTGTTCTCATGTGTGTGGTCATGACTTGCTTTGTGGAGAAACTCTTTTCACAAACAGAGCAAGTAAAAGGTTTCTCTCCAGTATGTGTTCTCATGTGACTTGTAAAATGACTCTTGTTTCTAAATGATTTCTCACATTCAGAGCAGTCAAAGTGTTTGTTGTTAGTGTGATGTCTCGTATCACCTTTGGAGTCATTTTTACTCTTCAATGGTTTTTGGATGTGGTCACTGTGATCAGAAGAGTCTGACATCATGTGGTCCATGTCTGACAGTGGAGCAAATACGCTGTCTGGTTCTGACTTTATATCTTCACAATGCTCTCCATCAGCTTCTGTGATGTGTTGACTTACAAGCTCCGCCCCTCTGTTCTCCTCACTTTGACTGTGATGAAGCTGTAAGGACTGAGCTTCATCTTCATCATGAAGCTGCTCCTCTTTAATGTGGGAGGGGGCCTGTAGCTCCTTCTGTCCCACACTGGTGTGCCACTCCTCTTCATGACTCCCCGCTGACACCCGCTGGACGTCTGCAGAACATAGAACACAAATGAGGTGTTACTGTATTTTACTTTGCAGCTCTTATGCCAACCATCCACATTATGTGAGGTTGGCCTCATAAAATATATGCATACAAACTATAATATCTACATCATTTATAGCTCTTATTACACATCTTACTGGAAGTCTTTTATGGTTGTGGATTTTTATTAACCAACAACAGGACAAAAATCAAATATGGTGATGATTGAATAATAGTTAGATAGTTAAATGGATATGCAGTCACGGGTGGCAGATGTGTCCTGCTGGCCCCACTATGGACTGGACTCTTACTATTATGTTGGATCCACTATGGACTGGACTCTCACAATATTATGTCAGACCCACTCGACATCCATTGCTTTCGGTCTCCCCTAGAGGGGGGGGGGGTTACCCACATATGCGGTCCTCTCCAAGGTTTCTCATAGTCATTCACATCGACGTCCCACTGGGGTGAGTTTTCCCTTGCCCGTATGTGGGCTTTGTACCGAGGATGTCGTTGTGGCTTGTGCAGCCCTTTGAGACACTTGTGATTTAGGGCTATATAAATAAAGATTGATTGATTAATTGATGTGGGGTCCTAGTCCTTGTTTGTTTACATGGACGCGTCCTCGCAAGACGCAAAGTTGAATGATAAAATCCGACCTTACCCGAACAAAAACCACGCACGATTTATCAGCGAGAGTCTTGATACTATTTTACTTGACCCAGCCACACACAAATAAATTGTAGCCATCCATGCCTTTTTAAGCTTTCATCTCCTTTGTGGTGTAGAATGACGTCTGGAACTCAAGATAGTTCCACATGTCTGGGAACGCCACCGACGGATAGTCCTTGATATTACTCAACAAATCTTTAGGGATCTATTCTGTTTCATTGTTAGATTTTTTTTCTCGTATCTGCTTTTCGCAGGAAGATGTAGGTGAGGGGAGCAGTGAGCAGCAGAGGTGGCCGCACCCGGAAATCCTTTTTGGTGATTTAACCCCCAATTCCAACCCTTGATGAGGTAATGACTTCCATTTTTATAGTCTTTGGTATGACTCGGCCGGGGTTTGAACTCACGGCCTACTGATCTCAGGGCGGACACTCTAACCACTAGGCCACTGAGTAGTGAAGAAGTCATGTAGTATGTAACTGAGTTAAAGTAGAAACTTCTTCCCTCATGTCATGTTAATAGAATATTTTTACTGAGCAAAATATACTTTTTCATTTCAAACAAAGCTCCAGATATACACATCAAAGCCATTCATACATTCTAATCTTGCAACTTGTTTCTACATCTAAATTCATGCATAGAAAATAGATCAATCACTCATTTTATCAATCAATCAATCAATGTTTACTTATATAGCCCTAGTAGAGTCCATAGTGGATCTAACATAATAGTGAGAGTCCAGTCCATAGTGGATCTAGTTAATAGTGTGAGAGTCCAGTCCATAGTGGATCTAACATAATAGTGTGAGAGTGCAGTCCATAGTGGATCTAACATAATAGTGTGAGAGTCCAGTCCATAGTGGATCTAGTTAATAGTGTGAGAGTCCAGTCCATAGTGGCTCTAACGTAATAGTGAGAGTCCAGTCCATAGTGGATCTAACATAATAGTGAGAGTCCAGTCCATAGTGGATCTAGTTAATATTGCGAGAGTCCAGTCCATAGTGGATCTAACATAATAGTGACAGTCCAGTCCATAGTGGATCTAACATAATAGTGAGAGTCCAGTCCATAGTGGATCTAGCATAATAGTGAGAGTCCAGTCCATAGTGGATCTAACATAATAGTGAGAGTCCAGTCCATAGTGGATCTAACATAATAGTGAGAGTCCAGTCCATAGTGGATCCAGCATAATAGTGAGAGTCCAGTCCATAGTGGATCTAACATAATAGTGAGAGTCCAGTCCATAGTGGGGCCAGCAGGAGATCATCTAGAGCGGAGACAGGTCAGCAGGGCAGAGATGAAGACGTTGTTACCATTTCCTGCCAACACCTGGTGATGGGTGGTTCGCGAACGATCCGTCTTTAAAAGATCCTGCTATTTGAAGTAGCAGCTCTTTGATATCAAAGAACCTTTGACCAATTTGTCCTTTAGTTTAAGGGCAGCTTGCAGCAATGACATGAAAGGTGCATACTGCCATCGACTGCAGCGGAGTATGTCACATGCATTATATTCATGTACTTACACTGTAACAACTAATACTGGATGACATTAAAAGCAACTTTGCCCTTACTTTGCAAATGCACGGATTAGTACAAGAAGGAACAGCTAAGTATGCTAAAGCTACACATGGAGGAGACAGGAAGTGATGATAACCGCTAATTTAGCTCAAGTTGTAAAGTAGCAAAACAAGATAAGACTAAGTTCTAACTCAAGGCCAGGGGGACAAATGTGGCCAGCCAAGTCATTTTGTGTGGACTGCGATGGCTTAAGGTGTGTTTAGTCTTTTACCCAACTCTTATTTTGAAAGTTATTTTTCTGGTTTTGCTTATATTCAGTAACTTATTTTCATACTTGCCAACCTTGAGACCTCCGATTTCGGGAGGTGGGGGTGGGGGGTGGGGGCGTGGTTAAGATATATATATATATATATATATATATATATATATATATATATATATATATATATATATATATATATATATATGTGTGTGTATGTATATAAATAAATAAAAGAAATACTCAGAATTTCATTTATTTACACATATACACACACATAACACTCATCTACTCATTGTTGAGTTAAGGGTTGAATTGTCCATCCTTGTTCTATTCTCTGTCACTATTTCAGAACACACACATTATACAAATAAACATTATAAAATCAATAAGAAAACGGGAGCTCTAATTTGGGAGTCTGAATTAGGATCAGAAGTTCCTATATAAACATTGCGTACTCACGTCGCCTTTTTGTATTGATTACTGCAGCTGTGCACTGGATTCATTCACAAATACAAACTACAACCCACAAACACTTTAGAGTTAGGCTCCACCATCAGAATGTGTACTTAAACTTATAAAGATCACATGGATATTATTCAGTGAGTTGATTCACCAAAACTAACCTGTTACACAGGAGGAAAAAGCGCACAGGACGTTTCAATTGTTCACAGACTGGTCGCGCTCATCAGAATGACAAGACACTTCTGGTGTGCAGGTGATAGCATTCAATTGGGAAGAAACGCCCTACTGTCCCCTATTGACCAATGTGAATACTGATAAATGTGTAATGACAGCTCCAAAAACGAATTCAAACCACAAAATAAAATAAATAAATCAACACAAAAATGTGACACATTATGGGTGGGTCACATATGCATGTACAGTAGATGGCAGTATTGTCCTGTTTAAAAGTGTCACAACATTGCTGTTTACGGCAGATAAACTGCTTTACGGCAGACAAACTGCTTTACGGCAGACAAAAACTTGACTGCTGTTGTTGTGTGTTGTTACCACGCTGGGAGGACGTTAATGAAACTGCCTAACAATAAACCCACATAAGAAACCAAGAACTCGCCCTCGATCATTAGCTGCTTATATTGTGGGAAAGCGGACGTGTGAACAGGCTGTCGACACGTCACTCAGGTCCGCATGGAGCTGGAGGGGGCGTGGCCTCCAGCTCTGCCTGAATTTCGGGAGATTTTCGGGAGAAAATTTATCCCGGGAGGTTTTCGGGAGAGGCGCTGAATTTCGGGAGTCTCCCGGAAAATCCGGGAGGGTTGGCAAGTATGTTATTTTCCCCTCTCTGTCTTTCAAGTGATGCACACTGCACAAGCCTTTAATCCTAGACATCATTAATGAATAGAGCGCTACTGCCTAACCCTATTGGCACTGACAAGCTGTGGGGCCGCCATCTTGAACAGGTCAACATCTCCACTTGCTGACAGGCGCAATGAAGTGTTTGTGCATTTAATCTATCATATCATTTTCTAAATACTAAACTGATTTTCACACCTTTTTTTTTCCAATGCAAACATCATACATGTAGGTAGCTATGATACCGGACAAACAAATTGTGGTAATTTAATATTCACGGTGGGATTAACAATAAAACAATATCCTGGCTAAACTGTAGAGAAGTATTTTGCAAACACTTTTAACACTGGATTAAGGCAAGCACAGCCAACCATGAATCCTGAAGCATTAAATATAATGTCAATAAAGCTGTTTATTGTATTCCAACCAGACTATATGTAATATGGAAAATGGAACATTGTTCTTTGAGTGTAACAAGAAAAGCCCAATGTGTTTAATGCATTTTATTTTAAATTTTAACATTCTAAAATATTTTTTTGGAGTGCAATAGAAGAAAGCCATCACTCCAAATTACTTCCAGAAGTTTGGAGGCTTGTCTCTGTGCTGTTTGGCGTAATGTAAGCGGGATACTTTGTGACATTTGCGCAGAAATGGCTTTCTTCTGGCGACTCGACCATGCAGCCCATTTTTCTTCAAGTGCCTCCTTATTGTGCATCTTGAAACAGCCACACCACAATTTTTCAGAGAGACCTGTATTTCAGCTGAAGTTATTTGTGGATTTGTCTTTGTATCTCAAACAATTTTCCTGGCAGATGTGGCTGAAATCTTTGCTGGTCTACCTGAATCCCTTATTTTCCACTTCTTAATCAGCGTTTGAACACTGCTGATTGGCATTCTCAATTCCTTGGATATCTTTTTATACCCCTTTCCTGTTTTATGCAGTTCAATTACCTTTTCTTGCAGATCCTTTGACAATTATTTTTGCCTTCCCCATGACTCAGAATCCAGAAACATCTGTGCAGCACTGGATGAAAGATGCAATGGTCTGTCAGAAGCCCAGAAACTCACTGATCTTTTATACACACACATTAATTACAAACAAACATGTCACAGGTGAGGATTGGAACCTTGATTAGCCATTCAAACCTGTTTGTGTCAACTTTTGTGCATGTTATGAGATCAAAGTCACTGGGGTATGTAAACTTTTGATCAGGGTCATTTGGGTACTTTCTTTTGTCATTTTGATTTAAAAAGAGTAAACACAGTTGTTTGCCAATACATAGCTTCACACAACCATTAAGCATGAGTGGAAGAAAGGTTTTTGTGTTATCATTCATATTCTCTGAAGAATGGCCAAGAAATCATAAATCCTCCCAGGGTATTAAACTTATGAGCACGACTGCATAATGTGTGTATGTAAATATATATATATATATTTCTGGGGGTACGCTCTGGGGGTCGGCGCCTCAGGCTACTGCATCCGGACTGTGTGTCTGGAGCTTCTGGGTCCCACCGTCCATCCCTTCTGGGTGCCCGTCTTGGTTGGAGCCTGCTGGGTCTAGTCCACGCATCCACTGTGGTAGCTTGGTGCTGCAAGGTATTCCGAGGTGCTGCAAGTCGGCCAACTGCTGGGGTAGTGACCTTGTGTTTCAGCATGTCTGTGATCTTCTTTTAATTATTTTTAATAAATATATATATATATATATATATATATATATATATATATATATATATATATATATATATATATATATATGTACTTATTATTATTTATTTATTTATTCATTTATTAATATATATATATATATATATATATTTTTATTTTTATTTTTTTTTTACTTTTCCGGTGGCTGGTTGTTCCATTTCCATCGTTGAGGTCCCTGTGGGTGGGGTGGTTTGTTCCTGTGGCCCCGTGCTGGGCGGTCCTGCGGCGGCCGACTTGGGTGGGGTGGCCGGGGATCGGCTGCGCCGTGCTCTCCGGGGGTGGTCTAGTGGGGGCCCGGTGCCCGGTGGGGCGGGTGCGGTCTTCTCATCCGGTAGCGGGGAGTCTCTGGGCCCCCGGGCGGGGTGTCCAGCCTTTCTGCCCGTGTGGGGTGTGGTCTCTCGCTGGCTTGAGGTCTGGCTGTCCCCTGCTTCTCTCGTGCCCTGTCCTCTGTCGGGCGCGTCTGTCTGCGGCCTGCTGCTGGCTCTTCCGGGCGGCACGGTGGGCATGACTCTGGGGTTCCTGTCGCTGGCCGGCCTGGCTGCGTGGGGCTAGTGGTCCCTTGTTCCCTGGGCGCCACACCTGCTGTTTGTAGGTTGGGCTCTCTGGGGGGCTGGGGCCGTACTCTGGCTCCCACACACACGGGGAGCCAAATATATTGTACATACAAATACGCATATACTCACATACACACCGTTATTCATACATACATACATACATAGGTACCTATGCTCCCACATACAAACCCTGTTTCCATATGAGTTGGGAAATTGTGTTAGATGTAAATATAATCGGAATACAATGATTTGCAAATCCCTTGCAACCCATATTCAATTGAATGCACTACAAAGACAAGATATTTGATGTTCAAACTCATAAACTTTTTTTTTTTTGCAAATAACAATTAACTTAGAATTTCATGGATGCAACACGTGCCAAAGTAGTTGGGAAAGGGCATGTTCACCACTGTGTTACATGGCCTTTCTTTTTAACAACACTCAGTAAACGTTTGGGAACTGATGAGACACATTTTTTAAGCTTCTCAGGTGGAATTCTTTCCCATTCTTGCTTGATGTACAGCTTAAGTTGTTCAGCAGTCCGGGGGTCTCCGTTGTGGTATTTTAGGCTTCATAATGCACCACACATTTTCAATGGGAGACAGGTCTGGACTACAGGCAGGCCAGTCTAGTACCCGCACTCTTTTACTATGAAGCCACGTTGATGTAACACGTGGCTTGGCATTGTCTTGCTGAAATAAGCAGGGGCGTCCATGGTAACGTTGCTTGGGTGGCAACATATGTTACTCCAAAACCTGTATGTACCTTTCAGCATTAATGGCACCTTCGCAGATGTGTAAGTTACCCATGTCTTGGGCACTAATACACCCCCATACCATCACAGATGCTGGCTTGTCAACTTTGCGCCTATAACAATCCGGATGGTTCTTTTCCTCTTTGGTCCGGAGGACACGACATCCACAGTTTCCAAAAACAATTTGAAATGTGGACTTGTCAGACCACAGAACACTTTTTCATTTTGTATCAGTCCATCTTAGATGAGCTCAGGCCCAGTGAAGCCGATGGCGTTTCTGGGTGTTGTTGATAAACGGTTTTCGCCTTGCATAGGAGAGTTTTAACTTGCACTTACAGATGTAGCGACCAACTGCAGTTACTGACAGTGGGTTTCTGAAGTGTTCTTGAGCCTATGTGGTGATATCCTTTACACACTGATGTCGCTTGTTGATGCAGTACATCCTGAGGGATCGAAGGTCACGGGCTTAGCTGCTTACGTGCAGTGATTTCTCTAGATTCTCTGAACCCTTTGATGATATTATGGACCGTAGATGGTGAAATCCCTAAATTCCTTGCAATAGCTGGTTGAGAAAGGTTTTTCTTAAACTGTTCAACAATTTGCTCACGCATTTGTTGACAAAGTGGTGACCCTCGCCCCATCCTTGTTTGTGAATGACTGAGCATTTCATGGAATCTACTTTTATACCCAATCATGGCACCCACCTGTTCCCAATTAGCCTGTTCACCTGTGGGATGTTCCAAATAAGTGTTTGATGAGCATTCCTCAACTTTATCAGTATTTATTGCCACCTTTCCCAACTTCATTGTCACGTGTTGCTGGCATCAAATTCTAAGGTTAATGATTATTTGCAAAAAAAAAAGTTTATCAGTTTGAACATCAAATATGTTGTCTTTGTAGCATATTCAACTGAATATGGGTTGAAAATGATTTGCAAATCATTGTATTCCGTTTATATTTACATCTAACACAATTTCCCAACTCATATGGAAACGGGGTTTGTACATACACAAATACAGTACATACCTACATACTCAAAGTTCGTACATCCACACGCACATTCACGGTACAAACATACATATACACATTCTGTACATATACATTCACGGTACAAACATACATATACACATACTGTACACATACATTCACTGTACAAACACATATACACATTCTGTACATATACAAGTACATATACATACATACACTCATGCACATAATCACGTTTCATCAAATTGATTGTACAGATATGGTGTTGTTTCTGCTGGGCAAGTATGCCTGACACGCCTCCTACAGCGCCTTGAGTCAGCTGCAGGGTCATCAGCCGGGGACCACCGCTCATTGGAGTTTCGCTCTCTTTAACCCCGGAACGCCTCCTGGTGGCGGAGCGGTGGCAGGGACGTCTCCCTGCCACCCCCTGCAGCTGACCCATCTTATTGCCTTATATTAACGTTGTTACCCAAGTGGGAAACTGGGTAACACATGGCACACTGACAAACCTTAACCTATTGTTACTATAACAATCTACAAGGTTAATATAGGTTGCTTCTCTTCCTTCCCCTCCATTTTTCTGCATTCTATTGTATCTCTAGTTATCATTACGTATATGTATTGTTGCATTTGAACAACTGTATTGTTGATAATAGAGGTAAATTATTGGTATTGTTCATTATCAATAGCGCTGTTTCTATTGGTATTTGTATTGCTCCAATTGTAGTGTAATAATGTTCATTGTCATTTCTATATTATTATTTATTTCACTAACTGCTTCTTTGCTATCACTTATACCATCACATTTGTACATGTCGTATTTGCTGATGTTGCTCTATTGTTGTTGTTGTTGTTATTGTTGTGTTTGCTGTTGTTGTTTTTGTCTCTCTGTCTAATCCCCCTCTTGTCCCCACAATTTCCCACTCTGTCTTCTTTTTTTTCTCTTTCTATCCCCTCCTGCTCCGGCCCGGCTGCACCAAATGATAATATAAATACATTTAATAAAGTCAAATACAAATAAGGCAACAAGAGAAGTATCTTACACTTCTCTTTTGTAAAGTAAATCTGAACAGCTGATTTGGGCATCTACATCTACTATATGATTTGCCTGAGAAGCTGGACTGGACAAAAAAATAAAAAAATAAATAAAAATTATAATAATAATAATAATAATAATAATAAGACAAAGTGAACAGTCCAGTTGTGATGGATTGAATGCCCTGAGAATAAAATGATATGTGCTTACTTGGACTGTGATGAAGCTGTGAGGACTCAGGTAGTTTGTCTTCATGCTCTTCAGTTTTCACAGAGACAACAGTCAGTGGAAACTTGCTGAGATCATCCTCCTCCTGCCCTAAAAGACACTCTCCCTCCTGAGTGATCCACACTTCCTCCTCTTCCTCTTTCATGTGGGGGGGCTGTGGATCCTCTTCTTCCTCTTTAATGTGAGGGGGCTGCTGGATGTCTGTTGGGTAAATAAGTAAATATGATAAAGAGAAAATAGAAATAGTTTTGGACTGACACTGTTAACACCATAACATTATTTGTGTTCTTTTGTGTGTTGTGTTAAGAATGTGTAGCAAAACAACCAATAAAAATGCGGGAAATACCTCCTCTTGTCCCAGCCACTAAAATTAATTCAAAAAGGGTACAGTGAGTGTCAGGTTCAAACACTGATGACATCTATTAAACAAGACAAAAAGGCAAGGAATCAAACAGAGACAGAATTAAATTTGGACTCAATTGAGGAGATAACGTGTCGACACTGTAACCTCTACAGTGTCAACCACGCTCTGATGAAAAAGGTTTTCGTCTTCTCTTTTATTTAGATGTTCAATGTTTACGCAACAACACATGTCTCAATAGGAATGGGGAGTATGTAAACAGTCATTGTTTTCGGTCACATTGAAGACAAAAGAAGAAGATGCCTCGGGATTGGGCTTGTCCTGGATTCAGCTTGAGCAGGTTTTCGAGGACAATGGATAACCCCTCTCGTCTCATTCCACCGTACACAGCGGAATCTTCCAAGCGTTTGGCTTGGTGCAACAAAGACAGCTTCTTGTCTGTTCAATGGGAACTCAGAAGGGAAAGTTTTTTGATAATTTAAATAAAAATGTTCTGACAGTGAGTACAAAAACAGACTTAGAAATTTGATGGGAGGCAATTTGAAAAGTTTTTACAAGTACGAGGCAGCATTGATTGAGGCATTCTTAACTTAACACTCACTGATGTAAAGTGTGTAAATATTTTATTCTGTATACGGTCTATGACACCTAAACTTTATCTCTAAAGTGAACCACGATCTTGTAATGACATAGTCATTACCATAACTTCAATACAATGGAAATTAAAAAAATCTTAATTCCAAAATCACTTAAAAAAACATTCATGGTATGTTTTTGTCATCATGCAAAATACTTTTTTGTGGTCATTTTGTTGGCTGGGCAAAAAGGAACTTTTACCAAAACATGTTTTACTATGTGCTGTTTTATGGTGTATCTTCATCAACAATTCCTCTCTAGGAATTGGAGACCATCTATGACACGCTGAAGGAAAGTCAGTCACCTTTATGTTCTTTTAATAAATCAAGTGTTGATTACTTTGGTTATTGAAAATAAATGTTTACTTTCACTTATTGACGCATGTAGGTCAGAATCAGGAAGTGAAATTATAACTTTAATTAGGTTTGATTACAGTATAAAATGTATTTAGTGACTGTGTGAGTTTTGTATAAACATGTTGATACAGGTTTACATCTTCTTGGGGACTGGAACACAGATATGTCCTGAAAGGATGCATCCATTTTTTAAAACCTTCACTAAGCTGTGCCAACATTGCCTCACTTAGTTCATTAAGCAAACTACCAGGGTGAGTGAGTCCTTTTAAACCTTCATAGACCTCGTTGTTACTTCTGACCAGTCTAAGATCACCACAAGTGGAACTACTGTATGCGGCTTAAGTGATCATTCCAGGATTTTCTGGACCCGTAAAGAACATAGAACTGAGGCTGACGGCCACAAAACAAACAAAACTACAATCCTCAAGACCTAGACTAGCAAGGCTTTCAATGACAAACTGGCAAACTAACACTCGCCCCGGTACTTGCAAGTACACCGGTTTTGGGTCAATTCTTAACCTCAGAAAAGTAAATAACTTCACAGTCAAAGTGGGTGACAATATTATAACAAACAAAAATGAAATTACCTATTTTGGCTGCATCGTATAGACTAATCTCTCAAGTTAAAAAATGACTACTAAGTTAGTCAAAGAATCAACCGACGAATTATGTTCTTACTAGTGTTGTCCCGATACCAATATTATGGTACCGGGACCTGAAACAAAATGTACTTCGATACTTTTCTAAATAAAAGGGACCACAAAAAATTGCATTATTGGCTTTATTTTAACAAAAAATCTTAGGGTACATTAAACATAAGTTTCTTACAGCAAGTTTGTCCTTAAATAAAATAGTCAAAATACTAGACAACTTGTCTTTTAGTAGTAAGTATACAAACAAAGGCTCCTAATTTAGTCTGCTGACATATGCAGTAACATATTGTGTCATTTATATTCTATTATTTTGTCAAAATTATTAAGGAAAGGTGGTAGAAAATGTATTATTCATCTACTTGTTCATTTACTGTTAATATCTGCTTATTTACTGTTTTAAAATGTTCTAGCTACACTTCTGTTAAAATGTAATACCGGTAATCACTTATTCTTCTGTTGTTTGAGACTTTACATTAGTTTTGGATGATACCACAAATGTGGGTATCAATCAGATACCAAGTAGTTACAGGATCATACATTGGTCATATTCAAAGTTCTAATGCGTCTAGGTACCGTATTTTTCGGACTATAAGTCGCAGTTTTTTTCATAGTTTGGCCGGGCTCCAGTGCAACTTATATATGTTTTTAGTATTTTTGTCTACTTTCGACATAGTAGTGTGTTCTGTGTGAGTTAAACAAATATTTCAAGTGAAACCATGTCAGGCTTTCTTGTAGCAGTGAATGTGTACCGTGATGAAAGTGTACCCTTTCCTATGCAAACTTCTCATAAGTCCTTCAATCAATCAATCACACATTGTTACAAACTGAGAGGAACATCAACCTCAAACTGTCTCGTTTTCATGAAGAATCTCAATGAAAGCATTGCATCATCCCCACAAGACAAAGCATCTTCCTATTGAAGAAAAGTGTTACTAATGAAATATAAAGTTAGTAAAGATGTGAGAGTAAGAAGTCAACAAACCTGTTCTGTGTAACACAACTTGATGTTTCTTGAAAACAGCGTCCAGTAGTTGATGTTGTCGCTCCTTCTCCTCTTTTGTTGGACAAAGTTCCTCCTCGTACTTTGCTATCGTTCTTTCGCACATTTTCCCACAATCACAACACTTTACACTCACATTTGATCTCTACTTAGCGATGTGTTGATAACGTCCGCGTCTCTTTGTTAGCAGCTAACAAGCTAAGCTAACTAGCAAGCTAAGCTAACTAGCACAAGACTTGATAAAGTGCGCTCAGACTAATGTATCCGGATACAAACAATGACTAACAATGTTTCATCTACTACACGACATATATGCGTACATGTATGCACTAAATACAAATAGAGAAACAATAATGGCCAGTGGCCACGTTTCGGTCTTCTCTGTCGAACGCCATTTTGCTTTTGACTCCTTCGTCTTCTTTGGATGGACCAGTTGAGGATTCAGTGGTCTCGTTCTCGCGAGACTCTCAATTGACGGGTCAAAGGTCGAGAGGGATAAACAAACCTAGAAAATGGCTTCCTTATTATCGAGTGGTGTTGATTTGGAAGCGAATGTCGACTTTTAATATTTTATGCGATGGAGTGTTGACTCATTGAAAGCCCATTTGTGTCGTTGTGGATTCAAAGCAATTGGTAATAAAAAAAAGATCTTGCTGCCAGGACTTTTGCTGCGTGGGAAATGGGAGTCCAAGCCAAGAAAAGTGAACAAGTACTTTGATATAGGCATGTACCTTGTTGTTACACACATGTACTTTGATATAGGCATGTACCTTGGTGTTACACACATGTACTTTGATATAGGCATGTACCTTGGTGTTACACACATGTACTTTGATATAGGCATGTACCTTGGTGTTACACACATGTACTTTGATATAGGCATGTACCTTGTTGTTACACACATGTACTTTGATATAGGCATGTACCTTGGTGTTACACACATGTACTTTGATATAGGCATGTACCTTGGTGTTACACACATGTACTTTGATATAGGCATGTACCTTGGTGTTACACACATGTACTTTGATATAGGCATGTACCTTGTTGTTACACACATGTACTTTGATATAGGCATGTACCTTGGTGTTACACACATGTACTTTGATATAGGCATGTACCTTGGTGTTACACACATGTACTTTGATATAGACATGTACGGTACCTTGGTGTTACACACATGTACTTTGATATAGGCATGTACCTTGGTGTTACACACATGTACTTTAATATAAGCATGTACGTTGATGTTACACACATGTACTTTGATATAGGTATGTACCTTGTTGTTACACACATGTACTTTGATATAGGCATGTACCTTGGTGTTACACACATGTACTTTGATATAAGCATGTACGTTGGTGTTACACACATGTACTTTGATATAGGCATGTACCTTGGTGTTACACACATGTACTTTGATATAGGCATGTACCTTGTTGTTACACATGTACTTTGATATAGGCATGTACCTTGGTGTTACACACATGTACTTTAATATAGGCATGTACGTTGATGTCACACACAGGTACTTTGATATAGGCATGTACCTTGGTGTTACACACATGCACTTTGATATAGGCATGTACCTTGGTGTTACACACAAGTAT
This sequence comes from Nerophis lumbriciformis, assembly GCF_033978685.3. Lineage (NCBI taxonomy): Eukaryota > Metazoa > Chordata > Actinopteri > Syngnathiformes > Syngnathidae > Nerophis > Nerophis lumbriciformis. Next base: position 22,734,849 of record NC_084580.2, read on the forward strand.
TATTTATTTGTTTACTTACTATGGTATATTAATTATTTATTCACTGTTCTGTTGCAGAGAACAAGGAACTGGGATACATTTGCAATGATATGAAAATAAGTAGGATTAAATAAGCTCTGCTTCTTCCTACTCCTTTTCGGACGTGCTGTCATGAAACAACTGGAAATATGTGATGCATTACATGTGTCGTATGCATGTTCCACATAAACTGAACTGAAACTGAACGGCAATAACACGAGACTAAGTGCGCCCCTTTTAGGCTCATTACGTGACACATACTTTTGTTTCTCATTCTAATTCTGCTTTTCAAGAGACGTTTGGCAAACCCAAATTCACACTAAATAATTCAAAACAGCTGGGAAAAAAAAATCTTATTTGATCCGTAAAAGTGTCTCACAATCTGCTGTATGTGCTTGTGTCTTTTTTACGGGAATACTTGAGACATTTGACACTTGTTTTGCATGACTGCAAGCTGAAAGTGTTATCATGTGTGTAATGACAAAGCACCTCCAACACAGAATTGAATTTGACAAGTTTTTACTGGATAAAACACCCAGAATGTACATGAAACATAGTACACATAAAACACTGAATATCAAGAGTATATGAACGGCCTACCTTGTTTACTTCCCAAATGACATCCTCGCCATGTTTGGCAATCAAGCAAAAATATGACTATGCAAAAAGGAACGGAAAAACAGCAACTATTTTCAATAAATATACAAATTTTGCAACGCTTTGTCATAAAAATGTTGTGTCACTGTCCCCCTCCGTCACACTAACTGGTAGGGTTGGCTGCCCAATTCAATACTTTTGTAGGTAATGACCAAATTCCCTCGGTACTATCAATTCACGTAAAATCAAACGGTGCCATAGTTCGATACCTTTGTTGCATGTGACGTCATGTCCGGTTTCAGACTGGTCATGTCTGGTTTCAGACTAAACACGGGCTCACGTAAACAATCACTCAAGCAGCACTCAGGCCGGACTCAGCCAAACTCCCTCTAAGTCACCTTGCCATTTTCAACACCAACAAAGTGTGCTTCATAAAAAAAAACGCTCAAACGTAAAGTAATGCTACACTCTTTCAAAATGCGCTAGCTTATGGCTAATTTACATTGGATTTGCCATAGACAGGCTACTATTAGCATGAGTAATTTTACATGGCGATTTCAACACCTTCGAATTTGGTAAAGGAAACGACAACTAAGATTATAGTTGGAATTTTACAGTTTTGTGTATTGAGGACACTACTTACAGTATTGACACTTTGTAGGGCGCAATCCAACAAATTAGCCTTCCTGGAAAAAAGCCACTTTCTAGTTTGACAACATAGCATAAATAGTTACACAGTGCTGCCATCTAATGGTCTTGGAAGTGCAACTGCATTGCAAATGAGACTAATGTCATCAGAAAACAAGATATAACAACTGGACAACATTTTTAAATGTTACATCAAAAATGATTACCAAACCATTAACATTAACATACAAAAGTGCTTAAAAATGGTACAATTGTTCCAAAATATTAGTAGAAATAAAGATGACATGTGACACAAGGTGAATGTCATTGATAAGCAGCTGTCTATTGGTTTGAAAAGGAAAGAAGAAATCCTTGTCAATGTGATGACACATGAGCCCCAAATGATGACATCACAACTACATGGACACAAAGATCAACATCAACATGATTGACTGGCAAAATATTGTTGAAAAATGCAGATTGAAGGTGTTTTCTCGGCCATAAAGAGCCAAAGAAGACATGATGGATGAGATGAGGAGCAATTAGTGCATAAATGTCCAAGTGTGATGAGGTCCCTCAGCGATGGAGACATCTCTCTGTGTTCCAGTGCACAAAGCATCCTGGAGGAAGAAGATGACTCAGCAAAGCAGGTGAATCCAAGTGCAGATGTTAGCATGTGGCAGAGTGAACATCATCTTCACACAAAGTCAGAAGAACATTTGGAGGTGCATGAGAAAGAAAAGTCCTCACTGTGTGCCGACTGCTGTGTCTCACTCAGTCTTCAGCCTTCACGTCTCTCTGAGAGCTCGTTACCAGCGTCACCAGCTGTGGGAGCACAAAACGCACCGTGAGCTGCTTACGCTGCTCATGCTAAGCCAACACCTCACTCTGGTGAAGGAAGTCCATCCAGAAGGTGCATCTTCACTCATATCACATCTTTTCAGCTGTCAATTCAATCAGAAGCATCAAGAAGCAGAATTCTGCTCTTCTACTTCCTGACTAGTCTAAGACTAAGTCTCCAAACTGGTTAAGCTTGGCTTCAAGGCTCATGTGCAAGCAGCCCTCCAGTGTCTTAGTCAGGAAAGTGTCCCATTAGTGCCATGCCTCGGTTTCCTTTCACTTTGCTCATTTCATCTTCTGCTTTATTCTTGAGTCTGTTCTGTGTGAGATGCTAAATAATTGTGTGAATGCTCCAAACATTCACACATATGGTTTTCTACACCAAAATTCATCTATTTATTATTAAAGGCCTACTGAAAGCCACTACTACCGACCAAGCAGTCTGATAGTTTATATATCAATGATGAAATCTTAACATTGCAACACATGCCAATACGGCCGGGTTAGCTTACTAAAGTGCAAATTTAAATTTTGCGCGAAATATCCTGCTGAAAACGTCTCGGTATGATGATGTCAGCGCGTGACGTCACGGATTGTAGAGGACATTTTGGGACAGCATGGTGGCCAGCTATTAAGTCGTCTGTTTTCATCGCAAAATTCCACAGTATTCTGGACATCTGTGTTGGTGAATCTTTTGCAATTTGTTCAATGAACAATGGAGACAGCAAAGAAGAAAGCTGTAGGTGGGAAGCGGTGTATTGCGGCCGACTGCAGCAACACAAACACAGCCGGTGTTTCATTGTTTACATTCCCGGAAGATGACCGTCAAGCTTTACCATTGGCCTGTGGAGAACTGGGACAACAGAGACTCTTACTAGGAGGACTGAGTTGGATGCGCAGACACGGTACCGTGAGTACGCATGCAGCTGCGGCTTCCAAACATGTGATCGCTTGCCCGTACGTGCGTGCCGCTATGTGCATGTCACGTACGTAACTTTGGGGACTTTGGGGAAATATATGTGCTGTATGAACTTTGGGGAGGTGAACGGTACTTTGGGCTGTGGGATTGAGTGTGTTGTGCAGGTGTTTGAGTTGTATTGGCGGGTTGTATGGACGGGAGGGGGGAGGTGTTTGTTATGCGGGATTCATTTGTGGCATATTAAATATAAGCCTGGTTGTGTTGTGGCTAATAGAGTATATATATGTCTTGTGTTTATTTACTGTTTTAGTCATTCCCAGCTGAATATCAGGTCCCACCCGCCTCTCACAGCATCTTCCCTATCTGAATCGCTCCCACTGCCCTCTAGTCCTTCACTCTCACTTTCCTCATCCACAAATCTTTCATCCTCGCTCAAATTAATGGGGAAATCGTCGCTTTCTCGGTCCGAATCGCTCTCGCTGCTGGTGGCCATGATTGTAAACAATGTGCAGATGTGAGGAGCTCCACAACCTGTGACGTCACGCTACTCGTCTGCTACTTCCGGTACAGGCAAGGCTTTTTTATCAGCGACCAAAAGTTGCAAACTTTATCGTCGATGTTCTCTACTAAATCCTTTCAGCAAAAATATGGCAATATCGCGAAATGATCAAGTATGACACATAGAATGGACCTGCTATCCCCGTTTAAATAAGAAAATCGCATTTCAGTAGGCCTTTAAACTTCTTCTTCTTGTTAAGATTTTGGCGCGTTCTACCTTCCATATTTTTCACCCGAATCAAAGCGTTCCAATTTCAAACTGTTCAGCCTATTCGAGAATCGCGGGCTTTCCCTTGACAAATTCCAAAAATTCCCAGATTTCCCAGAATTCCAGGTTTTCCGGGACATTTTTCCCATTCAAAATGAATTGGCCATTTTTTAAACTTCCATTTGTTTTACCTATTTAAACCATTCCACCTTCAACACATTCCACCATCCTGGAAATTCAAATTTCCTTTTTTCCAAGTTAAAAAAAAATCCAGGATTTTCCAGAAATCCTGGTTTTCCAAAGCCTCATTTCCACCCTTTTTTCTGGCGACTACTTTCACATTTTTCAACCATTCTACTGTCAAACATTCCTCTTAATCAGGACAAAAAACTAATTCCAGGAACACTATTTCTCAATTCAACATGTTACTATTTCAAAATTTCTCGACCGATTTGAAAAATTCCAACACCAACCATTTCAACTCATTCAGACCATTCACGTTTTTTACCATTTTCAAAAAACAAATGCAAATTTTCCCAAAATTCCCTGATACCATTTACTACTTTAACATTTCTTGCCCTATTCAAACAATTCCAACACCAACAAATTCAGCTCATTCAGGACATTCGAGCTCCTAATGATTTTCCAAAAAAATTGCCAAATTCCCAATTTTCCAGGAAGTTCCCATTGAAATGAATGGGACATTTTTCCAAGTTGCACAATTCCCACATTTTTCAATCTATTCAAATCATTCCAACATTAACACATTCCTCTCATCCTGGACATTCAAACTAACACTTTCCCAAGTTTCAAACCAAATTCCGGTTTTCCTGGGAATTCAAACCATTCCAACATTCAAACTATTCTTACATTCATACTACATTCTGTCAGCATTTCAGTTCAACTTCAGCATTGGAGCATTCACACGCAATTCCTTCAGGAATTGCCAAATTTAGTTACATTTGTATCTCCTCCTCCTACTATTGTGCGGGATTGATAATTAGCATATATTCTGTACATACATGAAGACAGACACGCTAAATGGATAGCGCTCTCTATTTTGCTCATTTCAGAGACTCTGCACACAAATTAAGTAGATCAGGTTTGGCACATATTTCCATCCATCCATTTTCTACCGCTCAATCTTTGTGGGGGTAAACTTACAAAGTGTGTGAGTGATGCTTCACCACTGCTTTGTTTATTGTTATGCTTTCCAAGAAAGAGAAGATGTTTTACTTACCAGCTGGATCGTATTTGGCTGAAATGAAAGAGAAAGCAGGTGAAATTCACATCTCATAAATGACAGCAGAGAGGAAACATTTGTGTCCCTCACCTTGTCTGCTTCGGCGACGCTTGATGAAGATGATGATGATGATCAAGAGGACCACCACAGCGAGGACCGCCAGCGTGGCAGTGAGGCTCACGTTGCCTGTTGGTATGGTATGATTGATTTGTTTGACAGCTGCTTCATAAGTCCCATGAAGGAACATCAGGTGGTTACATTGACACTATTCAACATGTGTCTTTCTCACCTTCATGGCTTGCGTTGCTCAGGATGCTTCTTCTCTCCAGCTTGGTGACCAGGTCCTCCTCAACGCCAGACAGATGGAACACACATTCGTACTTGCCCTCCACCTCGGCCGTCACCTCCACTTTCAGCTCCACCGACATCTGGAAGGTTCCGTCGGGGTTGGGGAGCAGCTCTCCGTGCTCCACGTCCTCGAAGATCTGCTCGCCGTCTTTCCTCCAAAACAAGTCGGCTCGGTCGGGGTAGAAACCTGTCGCCATGCAGCTGACCGGAGAGGATGGCGTCTTCTGGAGGAGGAACACCTCTGGAAGCTCTGCCCAGGAAGTGACGTGTGGATGGAGGATGACGTGGAGAGAAGATGGAGGTAAAGATGGAGTGAAACAGAGAGAATAAAGGTAAAGTTGGAGAGAAAATGAGACAATGAAGGTAAAGATGCAGATAAATGGACAAAATGGAGGTAAAGATAGAAAAAAAGGAGAAAATGTAGGTAAAGAGAGAGAGAAAAGGCGAGAATGAAGGTAACGATGTAGTAAATGAAGGTAAAGACGGAGAGAAAGTGAGAGAATGAAGGTAAAGATGGAGAGAAAGGGAGAGAATGAAGTTAAAGATGGTGATAAAAGGAGAGAATGGAGATAAAGATGAAAAGAAAAAGAAAAAATGAAGGGAAAGATGAGAGAAAAGAAGGCAAAGATGCAGAAAAATTAGAAAATTGAGGTAAAGATGGAGGGAAAAGGAGAGAATGAAGGTAAAGATGGAGAGAAAGGAGGTAAAGATAAAGATAAATGAGAGAATGGAGGTAAAAATGGAGAGAAAAGGAGAAAATGAAGGGAAAAATGAGAGAAAAGAAGGAAAAGATGCAGAAAAAAGGAGAACATTGAGGTAAAGATGGAGCGAAAAGGAAAGAATGAAGGTAAAGATGGAGAGAAAAGAGGTAAAGATGGAGAGAAAAGGAGAGAATGGACGTAAAGTTGGAGAGAAAAGGAGACAATGAAGGTAAAGATGAGATAAATGGACAAAATGGAGGTAAAGAGAGAGAAAAGGCGAGAATGAAGGTAAAGATGGAGAGAAAAGGTGAAAATAAAAGGTAAAGATGGTGATAAAAGGAGAGAATGGAGGTGAAGACAGAGAGAAAAGAAGAGAAGGTAAAGATGAAGAGAAAAGGAGAGAATGGAGGGAAAGGTGGGAGAAAAGAAGGAAAAAATGCAAAGAAAAGAAAAGAATGAGGTAAAGATGTAGAGAAAATGAGAGAATGAAGGTAAAGATGGAGAGAAAAGAAGAGAATGGAGGTAAAGATGAAGAGAAAAGGAGAGAATGGAGGTAAAGATGGAGAGAAAAGGAGAATGGAGGTAAAGATGAAGAAAATGAAGGTAAAGATGAAGAGAAAAGGAGAGAATGGAGGTAAAGATGTAGAGAAAAGGAGGTGAAGAGAAAAGAGTATAAAGTGTAATGTCAGTAATGTTCCTATAGGGGGAGTGCTAACATGTTAAAAGGTGAAAGTACAAGGTGTGCTTCTACCTGTTCTCATTAGGACCTTCTTCCCATACTCCACATACTTCTTCAAGTAAGAAGGACATTCCTCAGTGAAATAATACTTATTGTAGTCTAGATCAAGAATTTCTTGGTCCCACTTGAGTTTGGAGGGGAAAGCTTGTTGTTTTGCTGCAGTCCATGTCCATGTTTTCATGTCCAACGATATGAAATCTTCTCCATCATAACTGTACTGATCCCAACCTTGAACCTCATCAGTCTCATCATTCCATTCACATCCTGTCATCACCTGGACAATGTGAACACCTGAGAGACACAAAGTGTTGTAAAGCAGAGTGAAACTAACACACTACATGTCTTTGTTGTAGGTTATTATGGGATGGACAGAGACAAGGTATATCAGTGCAGTAATGTGTGTTTTTAATACAGTATACAAATATCAAATATATTAGAATAGTAGAAAGTTCAACATAAACAAACCTCCAGTTTGGTTGAAACGCTTCATGGCTTTTTCAATGTTGTCTTTGAAGATATATTCACTAACAACATTGATCTCTGTTTGTATCTGCCAGTAGTTTGGATGCTCTGCTGTGATTTTGTTCATCCAGTCCTGTTTGGATTCTGCTTTCCTGATGTTGTTGTCATAGTAACTAATCTCAACTTCATCAACATAACCAACATTCACATACTCTGGGAAGTTTGGAACTTGAGAGGATGCAGTGATGAAATACTTGAGTGAATGAATCACTGAAAGACAAAAGGCAGAAAAACAACATTTGATTGTTTAGTTTCATGTTGAACAATTCCTATTTGAAATGATGTTGTCTTCATTTCAACTTCAAACACTGCTGCTTCTCACAGTAAACAATCACTTCCTGTTCTAAGAGACAATATTTCATATTTATACCTCACTTTAAGACCACACACATGAATAACTTGACTTATTTCCTTCTCCAACTGTAAGTGTCAAATAAATATATGACATTATTGCTAGCAGAGAAGTAAAAGTCGTTTTTCTAGGTGAGGGGAAGTTCAAACTAGTGATGTCACTGCCAAAGCATGGAAATATAGCAGCGCCTTATGGGATGTTTACAATGGAATACAACAACAATATTACAATACTCTTCATTTAAATATTAGGACTATTCCCAGTAAAAAAGCATTTAAGAAACATGTAAAGTCACTTTTTAGACTTAAGAGTTAATAATTCATGTTGTCAAATTGAGAAAAAAAAAAATTCTCTTTCCCTTTTTCCTTACTTTTATTGTAACTGGATCTGTGTAATATTATTTTATTTTATTATTTGGAGAATTTTATTTTTCTTTTCTGTTATTTTTAACTGGATCTGTGCATTATTATTTTACTTTGTAGTTTTGAAAAGAACCCCAGGAAGACTAGCCTGGCGTTTGTGCGTCGACTAATGGGGATCCTCAATAAACAATAAACAATAAACAATAATCCATCCATCCATTTTACTGTGGTGTGATTGTATTATGGGAGAACTACAGAGTCGACAGGCTATGACGTCACGGGGTGCGACGGAGCGGGAGACAGTGTGGGAGTGACCTAGAGAGCGAGATACCTGTTGTAATTGAGCTAATAAAAGTATCCACATTATAAAGTACAGCTGGACTCACGTATGTAATTCAGTAACTCGACATGGTGTCAGAAGTCCTGTAGTTAATGTGGAGTGTGAGCCAAGTGGAAATATAGTTTGTACGCGTCAAGGGATAAAGAAGTAAGGACAACATGAGCGAGGAGGACGGAGCCGCTGCAGCGCCTGCACGGCCACCCAACGCGCCGGTGGTTGCCGTGGGACCGTGCGCTACGTTCAACATCCAGCCACCGGAGTCCTTTGACTTTTCCAATCCACAAGAGTGGGACAAATGGATCCGGAGATTCGCCGGCAAGTAACCTAAATGCAAGCTCCGAGGACAATCAAGTGAACACATTGATTTATTGCATGGGGGACGAGGCGGATGATATTCTCCGTGGGTTAAATCTGACGGCCGCTCAAAGACGTACATACCAGGGAGTGCGCGAGGGATTACAAGGCTTCTTTGTTGTGAAGAAAAATGTTATCTACGAGCGTGCTAAGTTTAACATGCGCAAGCAGAAAGAAGGGGAGAGTGTGGATTCGTTTGTCACTGCACTATATGCGCTGGCGGAGCATTGTAGCTACGGGATGCTACACAATGAACTGATCAGAGACAGACTTGTCGTCGGATTGCAAGACAAGGGGCTGTCTGAACGCATGCAGTTGGACGCGGATCTAACCTTGGATAAAGCCATAAGAATGGCACGACAGAGCGAGGAGGTGAAAAGGCAGCAGTCTACTCTCCGAGGGGACACCACCAGATCAGAGGCAAGTGATGCAAAGTCTGTTGATAGAGTGTTCAAGAGCAACTTCAAGTCTGCTAAAAATAAACCTCAATATGCTGATAGCCCAAAGTACAAGCCACACAGTACTCAGTACAGCAAGGACAAGGGCGCACAGTCATCGTGTCAAAATTGTGGCAGCTCTCCATCCCATCCAAAAAGTGACTGTCCTGCTAATGAAGTGAGATGCCATGCATGTGGGAGGAGGGGACATTACAAGCGTGTGTGCAAGTCCAAATCAGTGCATGAAGTTGAAGAGGATGAGGAGGAAATCTTCCTCGGCAGTGTCACGGAGGATGGGGATCCTTGGATGGTCAAGATTGGCATCCATGAGAGCAGTGTGACATTCAAAATAGACACAGGTGCTGATGTGACAGTCTTGCCTCACTCAGTGTTCCTAAACACATGCAGAAATGATCCACCTAGTCTCAGAAAGGCAACAAAGCCACTCCTGGGACCAGGAAGAAATCCCCTCGACGTGGTGGGCGTCGCCAGTTTGCTGCTGAGGAGAGGGGAAAAGTCAGAGAGGGAGGATGTGTACATCGCTCGTCATGTGCATACTGCCCTGCTGGGAAGATCTGTGAGCTGTAGGCTGGGGCTTGTAGCACGCCTAGACAGCGTTACTATGGAGACATTAAAGGAGCACTACCCAAAATTATGCACCGGGCTCGGACAAGTACGGCAGCCATATGCCATCAAGCTGAGTCCAGGGGCGGAACCATTCTCACTTAAGACACCAAGGAGGATTCCATTGCCTTTAATGGACAAAGTCAAGCAGGAACTGTCCCGCATGGAACAACTCGGGGTGATAAGTAGAATTGAGGAGCCAACAGACTGGTGCGCTGGCATAGTGGTGGTGCCCAAAAAGACAGGTGCTGTACGTATATGTGTCGATCTCACCAAACTCAACGAGTCAGTGTGTAGGGAAAAGTTCATCCTGCCATCAGTGGAGGAAACACTGGGAATGCTGGCTGGAGCCAAAATTTTTAGTAAGCTGGATGCAAACATGGGGTTTTGGCAAATTCCTCTAACTGCAGATTCATCAAAACTGACAACTTTCATTACACCCTTCGGGCGCTATTACTTCAGACGGCTACCGTTTGGCATAGCATCCGCCCCCGAACATTTTCAGAACCGGATGGTGACGGAGGTCACAGAAGGGCTTGAGGGCGTTGTTTGCCACATGGACGACGTGCTGGTGTGGGGCCGAACACAAAAGGAGCATGATGCTCGCCTGCATGCCACGCTAGAAAAGATCCAAAAGGCAGGCATCACTCTGAATGTCGATAAGTGCGATCTGTCAAAGTCAGAGGTGACCTTTCTAGGCCACGTGCTCTCCACCAGTGGCATCAGCCCAGACCCAAGCAAAACAGAAGCTGTGAGGAAGATGCAGGAGCCAACAACTGTGACTGAGTTGAGAAGTTTTCTTGGAATGATAAATCAACTTGGGAAGTTTGTGCCGCAGCTGGCCGAGAGAGACAAGCCTCTGCGAGATCTCCTGTCGAAAAAGAACTGCTGGGTGTGGGGCGTCGACCAGGCAAGGGCCTTCCAGGATCTAAAGGATGCACTCACGTCTACACCAGTGCTAGCCATGTACGATCCCAACAGAGAGTGCAAAGTCTCAGCAGACGCGTCATCGTACGGGTTGGGAGGCGTACTGCTACAAAAGTGGGACGAAGAGTGGAGGCCAGTAGCCTACATGTCGCGGTCTCTCACGCCAACAGAGCAGAGATACGCCCAAGTAGAGAAGGAAGCTTTGGGGCTGACCTGGGCCTGTGAGAGGTTCCGCAACTTCCTCATCGGGAAACATTTCCAGATGGAGACGGATCACAAGCCTCTCCTGAGTCTTCTGGGGTCTCAAGCACTGGATGCTCTACCTCCACGGATCCAACGCTTCAGAATGCGTCTGATGCGCTATTCTTATTCTATTTCTCATGTGCCAGGGAAGTTCCTGTGGACAGCCGATACGCTGTCACGAGCTCCTGTTAAGAGAGAGGAGACAGCAGCGGACAAAGAGCTGTTTGAAGAAACCAACATCTATGTGGACATGGTACTGGAGAACCTACCTGCAAGCGCTGACTACCTGGAGGAGCTGAGAGAGCAGCTGCAGAGAGACAGTGTGTGTGCACAGGTGATGCAGCTGTGTGCTGAAGGCTGGCCAGCACACGGTTCCAAAGAACCAGCACTCAGGCTGTACAGGGCAGAGCAGGCGTTCCTTACAGTTCAAGATGGTGTCTTGCTGAAGGGACACAGGCTCGTCATCCCTTCTACAATGAGAAATGATGTTCTCGCCAAATTGCATGAAGGACACCAAGGCGTGGTGAAGTGTAGACAGCGGGCACGGCAGTCAGTATGGTGGCCCGGGCTGAGCCAGCAGCTGAATGAATTGGTTCTCAACTGCCGAACATGCTGTAAGGAGAGACAGAACCACAGGGAGCCGCTGATGCCGTCACCATACCCAGGCCGACCATGGGAGAAGTTAGGAGCTGATTTATTCATGCTCGGTACCAAGACCTACCTGCTGGTAGTGGACTACATGTCAAGGTACGTGGAGATTGCTTTGCTGACCTCCACAAGGTCAAATGATGTAATCCACCACCTAAAATCGATATATGCACGTCACGGAATCCCGGATCTTCTCGTTTCGGATGGAGGGCCCCAGTTCTCTGGAGCAGGCTTCGCCGAGTTTGCACATTCTTACGGATTCCGGCACGTTACCAGTAGCCCAAGATATCCTCAAGGTAACGCCGAAGCCGAACGTGCAGTACAGACGGTGAAAGGTCTCCTAAAGAAAGCAGATGACCCCTATCTTGCTTTGCTCGCTTACAGGGCTACCCCTCTCGACAATGGGTATAGTCCAGCGCAGCTTCTCATGGGGAGGAGGCTCCGCACAACAGTGCCTATCCTTCCTGCTTTGCTAAATCCTGCTCTTCCTGATAGTGAAGCTGTTATGCGGAGAGAAGGGGAGAAGAGGACAAAAGATGCACAACGCTACAACCTGCGGCATCGTGCAATGAACCTTGACAGACTGAATCCGGGACAGGACGTGTGGATCAAGGACCAAAAGAAAGCCGGAGCTATCATCGGACGTCACACCACTCCACGATCGTATCTGGTGGAAGGGCCCCATGGGACCATCAGACGGAACCGTCGTCATCTCATCCCTATGGGATCCTTGCCGGAGCAGAGTGGCCATGGTGCAGCAGAGCCATTCCTGGGGGGCGTTCCGGAGCAACCTTCAGCAGAACCATCGCAGCAGTGTGTTCCAGAACCTCCATCTACTCCTACTCCTAGAACCAGGTCTGGGAGGGCTGTGGTGAGACCAACTAGGTTGGACCTATAATTTTGTTTCCTAGAGACATTACAGAGACTCTAATGAAAAAAAAAAAGAATGTTACTGTATGTGGGAAAAGACAGAAAAGTGTAATTGGAGCGTTTTGGATATGTTTTATTGTACTGTAAATGTTCAAGTCAGTTGCAGGGCTTAGGGTGAGGACAGTACAGGATTAGTATAGGATGGATGTTTGAGTATTGATGTTGAAGTGGATTGTTCTAAGGGTAAAATATGTGTGTGTGTTTGATTGTCTGGTACAGGCTCATATAGGAGCAGACCTTCCAACCACGAGGCAAAATAATCCTCAAGGTCTGTTGAATCAATGGCAGTCTACCCATTGATTCTAGAAAGGGGAGATGTGGTGTGATTGTATTATGGGAGAACTACAGAGTCGACAGGCTATGACGTCACGGGGTGCGACGGAGCGGGAGACAGTGTGGGAGTGACCTAGAGAGCGAGATACCTGTTGTGATTGAGCTAATAAAAGTATCCACATTATAAAGTACAGCTGGACTCACGTATGTAATTCAGTAACTCGACATTTACTACCGCTTGTCCCTTTGGGGGTCAATTATATCCATTATTTCAGAATAATTTCCAACAATAGAGTAATTTTTGTGTACATTCAATGATTCTGATCTACATCTCATCTTATAACTGATACTACTGATTGTTTCCTGGAATAATTATTGTTATTTTCCTATTTAAAAGTGAAACCGGAAATGCTAAAGTAAAAAGTTTGATGTAGTTTGCTGTTAAAGTGAGACAACTTGAACAAGTTTGACTCAATAAAAGTTTGAGCAACAAATGAAGATGCAAACTATTGACTGATTGATGTTGGTGAAAAGAGAAGAGCGTCAATAATAATGAGAAGAAGTATTTAGGATGAAATGAGCATGTAGGAATGAGGTGTATAAAGTTGTCAAGAAAGTGGACTTACCAGGCGTCACGCTGTGTGTTTGTACAACTAGGAGAAAGAAGAAAAGCAAGTTCATCATTAAATGTCACAAGTGCACAAGTCAATAAAAAAGTTTCTAGTTTTAATCCTCAGAGAAAAACAAGGCGACGACAACTTGCTTGACGAGTAAACATGAAATGGACGCCAAGGCGGAAACGAGCTTTTATATCAAATCGGGAAATCACGTGACTTGAAAGAAGTTTCTGGAGGAGGAGACAAATATTTGACAGCCACGCAGTTCCTCCACTGCAGCTAACACATGAATATTAACAAAATAAAAGTCATATCATCATTACAAGAATACAAGTCAATCTAGCGAGGGTGACGTCATGTTTTTTGAAGCAGCTTTATTATAATACACACACAAACTTTATAGGAACAATACACAACAACAAGATGAACATTTTACATAAGTCATATTGTAGCGTCTAAGCGTTTAAAACACTTTTAAAAACACAAAAAACTATTTTATTTGTTATTGTTTGTATTTTTTGTAATAATTGAACATACATACACAATGCACACACACATCAAGGCACTTTCAACACAATACGATTCAATATTTTACAGCAAGTTAAACAATTACGTAGGAATATAAAATACATCAAATTAAATACAATGCTCATTCCAACCAGACTTTGAAAAAAAAGACACAATACAAATGAGATTAAAATAAAAATACATATATAAGTAAATAAAATAAATAAAAAACTGGGCTTGTTTAAAACATACTTGCCAACCCTCCCGAATTTTCCGGCAGACTCCCGAAATTCAGCGCCTCTCCCGAAAACCTCCCGGGACAAATATTCTCCCGAAAATCTTCCGATTTTCAGCCGGAGCTGGAGGCCACGCCCCCTCCAGCTCCATGCGGACCTGAGTGAGGACAGCCTTTTTTCATGACGGGAGGACAACAGGGTGACAAGAACTAAATCATCCAGACTAGAGATAAATTGTATTATTATGTTTATCTTACCTAAAAATAAATATATTTATTAATTAAATAAATAAATAAATAAATAAATTTTTAACTATATTTTGCTAAAAACATCAAAATTTATTGTATTTTTCTTTGTATTTTTTCCTGACTCCTTATTACATCTAGCCATAGAATTATACATTAAAATAAACATATTTGAAATATAAGGGCTTCACGGTGGCAGAGGGGTTAGTGCATCTGCCTCACAATACGAAGGTCCTGAGTAGTCTTGGGTTCAATCCCGGGCTCGGGATCTTTCTGTGTGGAGTTTGCATGTTCTCCCCGTGACTGCGTGGGTTCCCTCCGGGTACTCCGGCTTCCTCCCACCTCCAAAGACATGCACCTGGGGATAAGTTGATTGGCAACACTAAAAAAAAATTGGCCCTAGTGTGTGGATGTGAGTGTGAATGTTGTCTGTCTATCTGTGTTGGCCCTGCGATGAGGTGGTGACTTGTCCAGGGTGTACCCCGCCTTCCGCCCGATTGTAGCTGAGATAGGCTCCAGCGCCCCCCGCGACCCCAAAGGGAATAAGCGGTAGAAATGGATGGATGGATATTTGAAATAATTGATTTTGAATTATCATAATAATTCATTTAAAATGACCATATTTAATTATTAAAATAATTGCTTGTTTATCAACAACTTTAGCATTTTATTCATTACATTTTTAAACTCTCAGAAGCCAAGTTATGTTATATTCCTTAAGATTTATTTATGCAAGTTTGAAGTATCAATTATCTAAACACAGTTTTGTTTGCATAATTTCAGGATGTAGATATATATATATATATATATATATATCCATCCATCCATCCATCCATTTTCTACCGCTTATTCCCTTTTGTGGTCGCGGGGGTCGCTGGAGCCTATATATATATATATATATATATGTATATATATATATATATATATATATATATATATATATATATATATATATATATATATATATATATATATATATGAAATACTTGATTTGGTGAATTCTAGCTGTCAATATACTCCTCTTCTCTTAACCGCGCCCCCAACCACGCCCCCACCCCCCACCTCCCGAAATTGGAGGTCTCAAGGTTGGCAAGTATGGTTTAAAACAACTTTAATTTATCCAATAACGATATTAATTTAAGGCTGTTTGTACTTTTTACCATTTTCAAAGATTTAATTAATATTTTAATGTAGGAAATTGGGTTTCACTTTAAGAAAGCGACTTTTGAGTATGATAAACGTAGCTGGCATGAGCTGGGTTGCATATGACGTCATACCGTTTGTGCTTCTTCGTGGCTTAATTGACACGATGGCCAAGCAGCTGCAGCGTAGAAATAAAATAACTGAGAGTGAGTGTAGATCAGGGGTGTCAAACTCAAATACAGAGTGGGCCAAAATTTTAAATTGTACAAAGCCGCGGGCCAAGGTTGAACTAATTAACCTTTTAATAGGGACCCAAACAAGTTTTGCATTGAATATTGAACAAGCAAGGCTTATATAACTATATAGTGACATGCAAAATCGAGTTTCAAATAATAATAATAATAATTAAAAAATATCAATGGCATATCAAATACAATTTAAATAAAAATTTAATGCCTCTTTTCTATTTGCAGCCTTCTGAGGTAAATATGAACATTAACTTTTTCCACAGGCTAATAAATTAGAAAATAAAATAACAATGAATAAACCAACCATTCAGGACTTTAAACTGCTCAGTTTGCAACACACTGATCTAATCTGATGTGCCCAAGCCAGATACCTGCCATCTTTTCTTGGATGCTAGTTCATTAATGTCGGGGCTCAGGCTTTGAGCTGAGGCAACCTTCATTATCGAACAAAGTTGTTCATCAGTCATTATATCTCGTAGTCCACCCGGACCAAAGTCTTGGGGGCGTGCTTTAAAGGCACTGCGTTTATCGTCCTCCACGAGCTGTCGTCACGTCTGCTTTTCATCCATTCCAACAACGTGCCGGCCCGATCACCAAATATGTGCGACTTCAGCACATATTCACACACGTAAATGCAATGCATAATTGGCCAACAGCGATACACGTTACACTGACGGTGCCCGTATAAATAACTTTAACATTGTTAGAAATATACGCCACACTGTGAATCCACACCAAAGAAGATTGACAAACACATTTCGGGAGAACATACGCACCGTAACACAACATAAGCACAACAAAACAAATACCCAGAATCCCATGCAGCCCTAACTCTTCCGGGCTGCAATATACACCCCCGCTACCACCAAGGAGGGGCACTGAAATTTGAGAGTCTCCCGGGAGGTTTGGCAAGTATGAGAGTTAGCGGTGAATGCGGTGTTACCGCAGCACCGCCGCTGAAAATAATCGACGGGTCAGCTCTAGTGTTAATTTGATATCGCCTCAAGGGCAAAGTGAAATTACACGGCGGGCTGAATTTGACACCCATGGTCTAGAGTCCCATTAGGTTTCTGCTTATTTACCTGAATCCGTGTAGAAAGGTTCAGCAGCAAATATAAAAGCGATCATTAAAAAAAGATATTTAAAATGGGATGGAGTGGATTTTTACACTCTTAATAAAAATATTGTTTTTAAAGATTGAAATCATTTATCATCAGCAAGACGTTACTGACCTCACTTCATTTAACACTCACAAGGATTTAGAGAAGAAACCATTAGATGCACCAAAGTCTTTACATCTGAGGGCTCCACTAATTAAGCATTCATCCCTGAAAGAAAAAAAGTTGGATTTATTTGTGCTGCTGAGATCGTGACGTTATGTCATGTGGCCTAAATCTGATGCCAAAAGATCATATTTGAATGGCTTTGGAACGTTTGGACTGTCAAAAAAAATCAGATCTTTGTCACTTGAGGGCAACAAAAATAATCAGATTTGGTGTGCAGTAAACGGGTCTATAAGACCTGCTCAGTGGCCTTGTGGTTAGAGTGTCCTCCCTGAGACTGGAAGGTTGTGAGTTCAAACCCCGGCTGAATTATACCAAAAACTATAAAAATGGCATTTCCCCAGCATCAAGGGTTGGAATTGGGGGTTAAATCACCAAAATTATTCCCGAGTGTGGCCACCAATGCTGCTCACTGCTCCCCTCACCTCCCAGGGGGTGAACATGGGGGTGGGTCAAATGCACCACACCAAGTGTGTGTGACTATCATTGGGACTTTAACTTTAAAATGATATCAAAGATATATTTGAAAGACTCACTCATTTAATCACATCAAGGATTGTTCGTTACGTTTGTTTACCTTCATAAATCATGTGCTGTGTGTTGATAATTGACAATATGAAATGAAGATAACATTTTAATTGTTTCATCTTTTATATAGGCATAAGGCCTTTTAAGAATGACAATATTAATAACTATATATGTGACATGCACCTGGGGATAAGTTGATTGGCAACACTAAATTGGCCCTAGTGTGTGGATGTGAGTGTGAATGTTGTCTGTCTATCTGTGTTGGCCCTGCGATGAGGTGGCGACTTGTTCGGGGTGTACCCCGCCTTCCGCCCGATTCTAGCTGAGATAGGCTGCAGCGCCCCCCGCGACCCCAAAGGGAATAAGCGGTAGAAAATGGATGGATGGATGGATGTATATGCCAATAAGAATGTAAGATGAGGGTGCTCATGCACAATCTTATTCATGTACTCTTCTCTTATTATAAACAGGAGGCTGCAACAACAATGACAACACTCAGCAATTCCACTCAATCCACACCAAGCTGGCATTGAACCCAGCAAAACTGGAAAAGCCACAACACAAGTCAACTCTAAGATTCTCCCTATGACGGAGGAGTCGGAGGACAACATTCCAGATGCCTTTGACTTGGTGCCAAGAGTTCTTGTCCAGCATGACTATGCCAACTGGACACCACCTCAGAACTGTCCCTTATCGGACAACCGTGTCACATACATTGGTGGCTGGGTGGTAAGAAACATTCTCACCAGGCTAGCGTGTCACACACGTAGATTTGTCTTAATTACAGAAGTTCTCACACGGTCATACCACTTATTAAAATGAATAAACAATGGCGGACTTGTGATGTCTTTTAGGAATATTCACAGTGTCAAGGTGTGCAAGTTGCAGCATGTGTGAAGAAAATGATTGTTGGGAAGGACGTACTTCACATGGGATCCCACGTAGGTGAGACACAGCATGGCATTGACAACCATCATTTTGGGATGGTTGAGATGTTCGTCTCGACCTATTTTGCCATGAGACAGCATCATATTGCTCAGACCGACAACATAAGAAAAATGGACATGTCAGTGAGACATAAACTATTAAAACTGGTTTTATTTCAAGGTCAGAAAAGACACAGTAAACATGTTTGTCAACCTGTGTCTGTTTGTATTATTATGTTGTTGGACTTTTCTAATCTGAGAACTGTTAAATTGAGTAGTTTTTTGTTTCTCAACATCAGCAGCTGACTAAAACAGCTCACTGATTATTATTCTGATTATTATCTGTTTCAGTGCTGTGGTGAGACCTAAACCCTGATTGGAAAGGATCAAACACATTTGTTAAAAGTCACCAAGCTGTTGGTAGTGATGTACGGATCCATACTGAAATTTCAATACGGCTGATTCAAACATTACCAGACCCATTAAGTACATTTGCGCAAAGCATTAGTATCGAACCCGTATTGCCGATACCGGCCTGGATTTTACTCGGCATCGGATCTGAGTAAAAATCAGTGGTATTGCACATCACCAGATTTTGGGAGACACCTTTTTTCAGGACTTTGCCCAAAAATGGCAGGTTTGATATGGGCACATCGTTGTTGTGGCATAAAGACTATTACTTTTACAATTACTAAGGTTGTATAATAAACATGTTTACCAGTCCGTATAAAATTATTGAGGTTTACGGCGGTCACTCACCCTGTCTCGTCAACACGTACATGCAGAGGCAGGTGCACACGTACAAAAGCAGTCCAAGAGAGGCAACATATAATTTGCAATCATGTTATTGTTTACATAAGATTTACATTCAATGACAGCTAACGCTAACTATCCAAATCGCTATTATTAGCTAAAAACACCCAAAGCTAATGCATGTGTTACGTACGTATGTAGTTACATCATTACGTCCTAGAAGCCGAAAGAAGGAGGGATATGCTGTGTGAAATAAATTGGAAAGTTAGCGCCCTCTAGACATCTGTGTAAATGTTGCTAACAGCCCCTTTAAGGCCTTTGGAAATGTCTGAAGTGAGACGTTAACTACATGAAGGACAAACTGCTCAGAACAGACTTTAGAAATCTAGTGGGTAACTCATCAAGGTGTGTATGTTAATGTTACATATGTGTCGTCTCCAAGCAGAAGAAAACTTTGACCTTGGCTCTTGGCACATTTGTTCTGTCCATCTGACGCTTTGTGCTGACTTCACACATTTTATAGTTTTATTTCTGTTTGTGATAGTCAGCCACATTTGGCAGTTCTGCCTTGCATAGGTTAGATTCCAAGCCAGGGTTAGATTCCAAGCCAGGGTTGGATCAGGAAGTAAAAACTAAAGCTGAAACAAGTCGTGTGATTGACTCGCTGTGACCAAAGTACTAAAAGTGGGAGGAGGGGGAAAGCATGAGGCTGAATCTTCTGGTGGCAAAGCATCCAAGAAAAGGAAAGTGAAATGTGAAATTAGACACGGTAAAGCCAAACATTGACTGGACGCTTGATCCAAGCCGCTTAACCGCAGTGACCATCATGAAAGATAAAGATGGTACATTTCAACATGATAGGATCTGCCGCTATGAATATTACTGAGTTACCTGTTACATCTCAGGGCAACAGGTGTGTACTTGTGGTTAGGGACTACTTTACACGCTATGTCAACCTTTTCCAGCGTGCCTTTACAGTAGCAACATGTATGTTTGAGGACTATATCAGACAACATGGGTTGCCAGAGTGTAGTCACACAGACCAGGTAGGCAATTTGAGTCACACCTTGTAAAACACTTTGTAAAACCTTGCTGGAATTATTACCTCTACTGCCCCCTAGTGGCCGTTAGAAAGGATGCATACATTTTGTGTTGAAGTCCTTAAAGCTGTCTTTCACTTTTTGTCTTGTCCTTTTGTGTCCCAGATGAAGTCGTTAGTGGCTCGGGGGAGGATAGGCGGGGCATTAGCTCAGCAACATTCTTCTTTTATTTTCTTTTTTACAAGAAGTTTGCTGACAAAGTGCAAGTGTTTGTGGCCGTTACTGTACATGTTGGTATTGATCACACCACCCAGTAGATATAGGGAAAATGGTCAAGATCATTAAAGGGGAACATTATCACAATTTCAGAATGGTTAAAACCATTAAAAATCAGTTCCCAGGGGCTTATTATATTTTTCAAAGTTTTTTCAAAATTTTACCCATCACGCAATATCCCTAAAAAAAGCTTCAAAGTGCCTGATTTTAACCATCGTTATATACACCCGTCCATTTTCCTGTGACGTCACATAGTGATGCCAACACAAACAAACATGGCGCATAGAACAGCAAGCTATAGCGACATTAGCTCGGATTCAGACTCGGATTTCAGCGGCTTAAGCGATTCAACAGATTACGCATGTATTGAAACGGATGGTTGTAGTGTGGAGGCGCTATACAAGTATAACCCATTTATCATTTAATTATCATTTATATATATATATATATATATATATATATATATATATATATATATATATATATATATATATATATATATATATATATATATAGCTAGAATTCACTGAAAGTCAAGTATTTCTTATATATATGAAATACTTGACTTGGTGAATTCTAGCTGTAAATATACTCCTCACCTCTTAACCACGCCCCCCCCCCCCCCCCCCCACCCTCCCCCACCTCCCGAAATCGGAGGTCTCAAGGTTGGCAAGTATGGGCACAGTCACTCTCCCAACTTTCGCCACGCCGTCCACAATGTAAATTGAAATCATGAACACAATGTGAGAATTTGGATTTCACTTTAAGAAAGAGTCTTTTGTGTATGAGAGCAAATGATTCACACTTTAAAAAAAAATGAAATACACGACACGATCGATCCACGCATGCGCGAAGATTACGTCACTTCCTGGACCTGCAATTTGTTTTATGACAGAGCTCTTGCGACATCACGTTCTGTGATATTTGAATGTTTTATTCATGTTTTGTACAAAAATAGATTATCTCGGAGTAAAAGGGAAAAACAATAAAAACACGTGGAAGGGTAGATTTAAAGAAATCAGGCAGTAATATCGCTACAATTTCTACCACTTTCACTCTTGTCGTTGCAATGAATGTCGCACGGGGGCGCCACTGAACCCCATCATTAAAGGTTTGTTTGATATACTTTCCATTTATTTATTTTTAAACAAGACACTCTTGTATATCACATTTTTATTCAAATAAATATTACAGAAAAGAAAAGCATGGTAACAGTGACAGCAGGCAATATCTTCGTCCACTCGGCTGTGACGTCATTCCCAGCTTCCGGCGTAAACGGAAGACGGCAGAACAGAGCAGTCCTGCCTTGTAACGTCAAGTGTGCTAACTGTCGTGAAAGCACATCGACGGAAAAAGAAGCGAGCAAGACGCTAATAAGTCAGTCTTATTATTTCTTATCCAGTTTGAAATATTTACGTCGTATAAAATACATCTTTGATTCTTTATTTCAGGATAAAGTCGTCTCGAAGCACCGTGCCACTTCTCGTGCTATCTTAGTTAGCTTAGCTTGCTAGTTAGCTTAGCTTGTTAGCTGCTAACAAAGAGACGCGGACGTTATCAACACATCGCTAAGTAGAGATCAAATGTGAGTGTAAAGTGTTGTGATTGTGGGAAAATGTGCGAAAGAACGATAGCAAAGTACGAGGAGGAACTTTGTCCGACAAAAGAGGAGAAGGAGCGACAACATCAACTACTGGACGCTGTTTTCAAGAAACATCAAGTTGTGTTACACAGAACAGGTTTGTTGACTTCTTACTCTCACATCTTTACTAACTTTATATTTGACTAATAACAAGAAAATGACATTTGGAATATATAATATAATCACAATGGCCAGTGGTGGAACAAGTCAGAGCTGGGCCGGGGGCGGGCCCCATGACGGAGTCTCCTAAACCCAAATAATAAAGCTAATTCTAACATCATTTTTACAACATACACATGCCTCTCTGGGTTTACCGCCAACAATCTTTAACCAGGTTTTAAAAAGTTTGCCAGCCATTTTTGCTGAAATTTGCATTTTCCCGACATGTATTTATTTTCTCACTTTCACCACAGCATCAGCCCGTTCACAGGATGTACAACCCCCGTTTCCATATGAGTTGGGAAATTGTGTTAGATGTAAATATAAACGGAATACAATGATTTGCAAATCATTTTCAACCCATATTCAATTGAATGCACTACAAAGACAACATATTTGATGTTCAAACTCATAAACTTTATCTATTTTTTTTGCAAATAATAATTAACTTACAATTTCATGGCTGCAACACGTGCCAAAGTAGTTGGGAAAGGGCATGTTCACCACCGTGTTACATGGCCTTTCCTTTTAACAACACTCAGTAAACGTTGGGAACTGAGGAGACACATATTTTAAGCTTCTCAGGTGGAATTCTTTCCCATTCTTGCTTGATGTACAGCTTAAGTTGTTCAACAGTCCGGGGGTCTCCGTTGTGCTATTTTAGGCTTCATAATGCGCCACACACTTTCCATGGGAGACAGGTCTGGACTACAGGCAGGCCAGTCTAGTACTCGCACTCTTTTACTATGAAGCCACGTTGATGTAACACGTGGCTTGGCATTGTCTTGCTGAAATAAGCAGGGGCGTCCATGGTAACGTTGCTTGGATGGCAACATATGTTGCTCCAAAACCTGTATGTACCTTTCAGCATTAATGGCGCCTTCACAGATGTGTAAGTTACCCATGTCTTGGGCACTAATACACCCCCATACCATCACACATGCTGCCTTTTCAACTTTGCGTCTATAACAATCCGGATGGTTCTTTTCCTCTTTGGTCCGGAGGACACGACGTCCACAGTTTCCAAAAACAATTTCAAATGTGGACTCGTCAGACCACAGAACACTTTTCCACTCTCTATCAGTCCATCTTAGATGAGCTCAGGCCCAGCGAAGCCGACGGCGTTTCTGGGTGTTGTTGATAAACAGTTTTCATCTCGCATAGGAGAGTTTTAACTTGCACTTACAGATGTAGCGACCAACTGTAGTTACTGACAGTGGGTTTCTGAAGTGTTCCTGAGCCCATGTGGTGATATCCTTTACACACCGATGTCGCTTGTTGATGCAGTACAGCCTGAGGGATCGAAGGTCCCGGGCTTAGCTGCTTACGTGCAGTGATTTCTCCAGATTTTCTGAACCCTTTGATGATATTACGGAGCGTAGATGGTGAAATCCCTAAATTCCTTGCAATAGCTGGTTGAGAAAGGTTTTTCTTAAACTGTTCAACAATTTGCTCACGCATTTGTTGACAAAGTGGTGACCCTCGCCCCATCCTTGTTTGTGAATGACTGAGCATGTCATGGAATCTATTTGTATACCCAATCATGGCACCCACCTGTTCCCAATTTGCCTGTTCACCTGTGGGATGTTCCAAATAAGTGTTTGATGAGCATTCCTCAACTTTATCAGTATTTATTGCCACCTTTCCCAACTTCTTTGTCACGTGTCGCTGGCATCAAATTCTAAAGTTAATGATTATTTGCAAAAAAAATAAAGTTTATGAGTTTGAACATCAAATATGTTGTCTTTGTAGCATATTCAACTGAATATGGGTTGAAAAGGATTTGCAAATCATTGTATTCCGTTTATATTTACATCTAACACAATTTCCCAACTCATATGGAAACGGGGTTTGTAGAAAAATTATCAAAGGGGATCTGATTTATTTTACTTTGCCTATCATTCACAATCCTTATGTGAGACAATAACATGTTTTTAATTTTTATGCATTCTAAGTCGTAAACAAACATTAGCAAAATCTTAACTACCGTATTTTCCGCACCATAAGGCGCCCTGGGTTATAAGCCGCGCCTTCAATGAACGGCATATTTCAAAACTTTGTCCACCTATAAGCCGCGCCCCGTGTTGTAAGCCGCATCTAACTGCGCTAAAGGAATGTCAAAAAAACAGTCAAATAGGTCAGTCAAACTTTAATAATATATTAAAACCAGCGTGATGTGGGCGCGCATGGAGTCGTATATCAACATGGACAGAGCTGCGTGAAAAAAGCCACCCGGCCTCTTCGCGTAAACTTAAACTTACCTTAACCACTCGCTCATCTTTTCTTCATCCATCCCTTCGAGTTAGCTTTTATGATGACGCCGGCTGGAAAGGTCTCTTTTGGCAAGGTCTTCCTTTTGAATATCACCATGGGTGGAAGTTTCTGGCCATTAGCATGGCTAGCTAGAACCACAGTGAAGGATGACTTCTCATTCCCTGTGGTGCGAATATTCACCGTACGTGCTCCCGTTGTATCCACAGTGCGGTTCACAGGAATATCAGTTGCTGTGAAATAGTAATCCGTGTGCGGATGGAGAGATTGCGTCTTTTCATGAACCGGATCCCTGTCGCTTAGTAGGAGCCATTTTGTGGTCTTTACAGATGTAAACACACATAAGAAATGAAACGTACGGTAATATCCGCGCGCTTTTTCTTCTTCTACGCGGGCGGGTGGTTGCTTACAGTAGAAGAAGAAGCGCTTCCTGTTCTATGGGGGCGGGTGCTTACCTTGGCGGTTGCTTGCGTAGAAGAAGAAGCGCTTCCTGTTCTACCGGGAAAAAAGATGGCGGCTGTTTACCGAAGTTGCGAGACCGAAACTTTATGAAAATGAATCTTAATATTAATCCATATATAAAGCGCACCGGGTTATAAGGCGCACTGTCAGCTTTTGAGAAAATTTGTGGTTTTTAGGTGCGCCTTATAGTGCGGAAAATACAGTACCCTAATTCTAACAATGAAGTCAATGGGAGCACCTCTATTCCGCTCACTAATCCCCCTTAATAAGAATTAGTTGATCAATCTAATATACCCAGAAGTCATTTTTTAAATGCTATCTCTTTAAAACATGCTGTAAAAATGCATATCCTCTGGAAATGTGCCTTATAATAGCCACAAACCGGAGGATACATTTTTAATTAGGATAACATTTAAAAAATAGTTTAAAGGATTTATGGAATTTTCAAGGGTGTACTTTGCCTTCCGCCCCCCTGTCACACCAAAAGGGACAAGAGGGGAAAAAATGGATGGATGGAAAAAGACAAATCATAGATTAATATTTATATCCTTTAGATGCATGAAAGATAAAGTAGAGTTAATGAAACATGTAGAATAGATTGTGTTTTACACCCTCTGTTGTTTAAAAAGGGTACAGTTAGGGCTGGACTATTATGGCAAAAGTAATAATCACCATTATTAGGGACCGCAATGTCCCTTTGGGACAGAGGACCCTATTAAATTTGGTTTTATTATTATTCTTTATTATACCGCCGCCTTTTTGAGCTTTAATTTGACCCCCTTAACATGCTTAAAAACTCACCATATTTGACACAATCATCAGGACTAAAACCAAACCCTAAAACTCAAAATCACGCTCTAGCGCCCCCTAGGAAAAAACACAGACAAAACGGCCTGTAACTTCCAGTGGGAATATCGTAGATACATAAAACAAAAACCTCTATGTAGGTCTGACTTAGACCTAGGTTTCATACACTATCATCCTTCAGCAAAAATCAACAGGAAGTTGGCAATTCCCCCTTTAAAACAAACATTTTGTAAAAACAGTCATTGTTGCCTCTTTGAGCTGTAATTTGACCCCCTTAACATGTTTCAAAACTCACCAAACTGGACACACACATCAGGACTGGCGGAAATTGCGATTTAATAAAAAAAAATCAAACCCGAAAACTCAAAATTGCGCTCTAGCGCCCCCTAGGAATAAAACACAGACAAAACTGCTCCTAGGAAGAAAACACAGACAAAACTGCTTGTAACTTCCGGTGGGAATGTCGTAGAGACATAAAACAAAAACCTCTATGTAGGTCTGACTTAGACCTAGGTTTCATACACTATCATCCTTCAGCAAAAATCAACAAGAAGTTGGCAATTCCCCCTTTAAAACAAACATTTCGTAAAAACAGTCATTTTTGCCTCTTTGAGCTGTAATTTGACCCCTTTAACATGTTTCAAAACTCACCAAACTGGACACACACATCAGGACTGGTGGAAATTGCGATCTAATAAAAAAAATCAAACCCGAAAACTCAAAATTGCGCTCTAGCGCCCCCTAGGAATAAAACACAGACAAAATTGCTTCTAGGGAAAACACAGACGAAACTGCTTATAACTTCCGGTAGGAATGTCGTAGAGACACATAAAACAAAAACCTCTATGTAGGTCTCACTTACACCTACATTTCATAGATTGACAACCCCCAGCAAAAATCAACAGGAAGTTTGCAATTCCCCCTTCAAAACAAAAGTGGGGTCAAAACAGTCACCTTTTTTTTAAACATTATCTCCTCTGAGCGCGTTTGTCGTGTCGGCTTCAAACTAGCACAGGAGAGAGATTGAACCCTTCTGATTAAAAGTTGATGAAAGAGTTTTCGTAACTGCTCCGGTTTTGATTTTACAAGCCTTCAAAGAACCGCTGCGCTGATGCTGCTGCGCTGCTGCCGTCTCAAGATGGCCGCTTAAAAGCAGGAAGCCCCAGCGTGACCACACAATGCAGACAAGGTAGGTAATGTGCGGGTAAAGATATGTTGACTGGGTACAGGCAGAAAGCACAAGTGTGACTCCAATATGCAGAGAAGGTAGATAATGTGCGGGTGAAAATAGGTTGAATGGGTACAGGCAGGAAGTACCAGCGTGACCTTACTATGCAGAGAAGGTTAAACTACATGATTACATAGATATGTTGTATGGGTGAAAAAAAGAAGCACCAGTGTGTCCCCAGGATGCAGGGAAGGTAGGTAATGTGCAGGTAAAGACATGTTGAATGGGCAAAGGCAGGAAACACCAGCAAAAGTCGGTCCCGTCCATCGCTGCTTGCAGCTTTAATTTTGATCGATATTGTACTACTGCGTGGAGGCTGGCATGTGGTACATTATTTCCTGTGTGTGTATGACTTATTCAGAGGGAGAACAGCACACTAGTATGGCGTCTACCATTAAGGTTTGCAGGAATGACTTTTAGGATGTTTTTATATGAATAAGGGGGATTGGACGTTGGCCTGGGAAGGCATTCCCCTGAAGGTCTTCTTCATGTGTCAGCTGGAAGTACCCTGACTGCTGTGAGGGGAAACTGATGAGATTGTGAGATCATATGTTGGTGCAGGACAATGTCTCATGTGACTGAGCAAAGCTGGACTTTTCTAAAGAATGTTTGTTTCCTCCTGTCCCGCAGATGTCGAAGAAGAACATCTTGCTCGTGAGCAAGAAGAAGAGC
This sequence comes from Nerophis lumbriciformis, assembly GCF_033978685.3. Classification (NCBI taxonomy): domain Eukaryota; kingdom Metazoa; phylum Chordata; class Actinopteri; order Syngnathiformes; family Syngnathidae; genus Nerophis; species Nerophis lumbriciformis. The sequence goes on from NC_084580.2 coordinate 22,762,702, forward strand.
CACAGCCCCCCCACATTAAGGAGGAAGAAGCTTTACCACATTCCCATCACGTTAAAGAGGAGGACGAGACGCCAAAGACCCATAGTGTTAAACTGTCCCTTCACATTAAAGGTCAAGTGGCGGACCCACTGATCTTACACAGCAAAAATGAAGAGGAGGACCCACTGACCCCTCACTTTAAGGTTCAAGAGAATCCGCTGACCCCTTACATTAAAAAGGAAAAGGAGGACCCACTGAACCCCTACTTTAAAGAGGAAGAGGAGGACCAAGAGCCGCTGCACATTAAAGAGGAAGAGGAGGAACACAGCATCAGTCAGCCTAAATGGTTGGAGGAGTTCCCAGTGACTGGTGTCCCTGTGAAGAGTGAAGATGATGAGGTCAAAGGTGAACGTGAGGAGAAGAGCAGCAGCTCAACACAACACATGACAACAGAAGCTGATGGAGACCACTGTGGAGGATCACAAGCAGACAAGCTCTTAGCTCCACTATCAGATAGTGAGGACACAACGTCACACTCTCCTGACACTGATGATGAAGACTCTAAAGATGATAAGACATGTCACACTGACAACACACACTTCACATGTTCTCACTGTGACAAAACTTTTAAATACCATAGTCATCTGAAAGTACACATGAGAACACACACCGGAGAAAAACCTTTTATCTGTTCACTCTGTGGTAAAGGTTTTGTAGAAAGTCACAATTTGAAAGTACACATGAGAAGACACACTGGTGAAAAACCTTTTTCTTGTTCAATCTGTGGTAAAGGTTTTGCACAAAGTTCATGTTTGGTGAAACACAGAAGAAGACACACCGGAGAAAAAACTTTTATCTGTTCAATCTGTGGTAAAGGTTTTGTTCTAAGCAACAATTTGAAAGTGCACATGAGAATACATACCGAAGAAAAACGTTTTATCTGTTCAACCTGTGGTAAAGGTTTTGTAGAAAGTCGCTATTTGAAAGCACACATGAGAACACACACTGGTGAGAAACCTTTTTTTTGTTCTATCTGTGGCTTATCTTTTACAAGGAAGGAACATTTGGAAGTGCACATGAGAACACACACTGGTGAAAAACCTTTTTCCTGTTCAACTTGTGGTAAAGGTTTTACACAAAGTCGTTGTTTGAAAAGACACAAGAGAACACACACTGGCGAAAAATCACATTCCTGTTCAATCTGCAACAAAAGCTTTTGTGACCGATCGAACCTTGTAGCACACATGAGAACACATCCAGGAGAGAAAGTGTTGAGTTGCAGTGTGTGTGGTGAAAGATTCTCATATAAGTACCAGTGTAAGAAACACAAGTGTGCTGGTGAGAACAGCAGCAGCAAATGAAACTGCAGGATTTGACTTTCTAACAACATCAGCACATATAACATGTGTGACATTGTTGTTTGTGTAACAATCTTTTTAATATGCTTCTACATTTATAGATTATATATTTTATGATAGTGCTTTTTTTCAGTCAAGTACATGCATTAATATGCAACATTGTGTACTTTTATTAAACATTTAACAAAACAATTTGACTAAACAGTACAATACATATTTTACTTATACGTATATATATTCATAATACAATTTTAGACTTATTCATAATAGTGGGTTTTTTATAGGTGTTTTGAAGTATTGAAGTATTACATATTTGTATTTCTAATTGTTAATGATCCCATAGATTAGCACCTTTATGTGATATACATATGTACTGGTTCACATCTGAAACATCTTCTGGACCACTTCAGGAAGCATATTATTATTTACTTTATACATAATTTGAACAGTTGTCTTTTATACAATTTTAAAATATGTGATTTTATGAATAATTTGTTGGGTCTCTATAATCCATTTTATTAATGCTCTTTATTACTCTCTTTTGTAATATGATGATTGTGTTGTGATTGTTTTATATGTATGTACCCAGACCTTTATGCAATATAAACTCTGGAACGATCTCCCTCTCCATGTGAGACAGGCCCCTTCTTTGGCTATTTTTAAGACCCTTCTTAAAACCCATTTTTATTCACTGGCTTTTAACCCAGCATGAGACTTTGAACTGTTTTTACCTTTTAACTTTTTGAACTGTTTTTAACTTTTAAACTGTTTTTATCTAACAAACTGTTCTTAGGGTAATTTATATTTGCTTTTTAATTGTGTATTTTTATTTCTGTTTTAAATGTTATTTTTTAGTCTGTCCTTTGCCTCCATTTCTTTGTGGTGTACAGCCCTTTGTTTTTCAACTGTGGTTGTTTTTAAAGGGCTTTATAAGTAAAGTTGGTATGGTATGGTATGGTATA